>NW_023276806.1:17511198-17753698 GCF_003668045.3 Cricetulus griseus | reverse complement strand
CTAAAGAATACAAGAGGATGTTAGGGCAACAGTCAGACCTTTAAATGTTTATTTCTCTACTGAAACAGTCTTTTGGCCAAAATATCCAAAACACTGACCTGACTCGGGCTTCCTGGCATTCCACCCCACTGGAATTTTAATGTAAACCCCATGACACTGGCAACACCCCAACCTCACCCTGACTCTATGAAGTGTTAAATTTCTGCTTCTCACCAGCACCACCCGCCTCCCAAGTCACTACCTCACATTTACTCATCAGATCTGGTTCATAGATTCTGTGTGTAGACATGCGTCTTTCTGTGGGTGCTGGCATTTGTTGGAAACAAGTCAGATCAAACCCAGGACGTGGAGCTTGCCAAACATATGCAGCCCCCAGCTCCCATGTGTCCTTGAGTTATTTCCATGTAGAGGTAAGGAGAAAAGCAGTGACAAAAGAAATGCATATTTTCTATCTCTGTGGCTTTTCTTCATTGACTACAAGGTAACGTCCTTCAATAGCTGCATCTAGTAAACCAACAATTTTCAAAATCATTCTTGTAAAATAAGAAAAAAAATTAAGTATGTTCCCTCAGTGGGAATAAAGCAGTAGATATTTCTATAGCTTTGGCTGGAGGCTACCTACCTGCTCCTCAACCTCCCCACAAAGCCCCCCAGTGACCTGGGGGATACCAAACATCTGCCCTGAAAATACACATATAAGTAACTTTATGTAGACTGAGCAGGTTATATTTATAAATGTGTATGTAATATATACATATACATATACATACACATATACATATATGCATGCAATAACAATAAAAAAGAGACCATGTATTTAAAGGAGAGTGTGGGGTGGGGTAATGGGGAGGTTTGGAAGAAGGAAGAGAAGGGAGAAATTCAGCAACCATATTAATCTCAAAAAAGTAAAAAGTGAAACATTAAATAGAGGCTGTCCTTGAAGGCAGGGTGAGGGCTCAGCCACATCACACTCTCATTTGTAACTTTAGTTAGCAGTCACTAACTATTTTCTACATTGTTTTGATTCCAGATTATGCAGAAAATTACACCATAATAGTGTTTAATTGTTGAGATCCCATGAAGTTATAGGCCTAAGTTCTTAATATGGAGTTTTCCTACTAAACTACTGCAAACAGTAAAGAAAATACAATTTTGTGATTCCTCTTAAAAGAGGAAGCTGAAAGGTGAGAATTTCTTGAAACTATTAGGCTACAAGTTGTCTTGAGAATTTCATAACTGAAAAGAAAAAAATAAAGTCCCCAAATTTTATAAACTGATAAATGGATGTTCAGAAACATATTGTATCCCACCTGACTTTTGTTTTAGGTTCCTATAAAACTAACAAAAATGGCACTCAGTTTTACAGAGTCAAGGGTCAAGCTTTGAGATATTAGCATTCAATCACTTCTTGCTGGAAAGTGAATCTTAATAGCTATGTTGCATTTCTCAGTTGGTGGCTCTTTAAAATTAACTTCACTTGGAAAACTTACTAGGCAATGAATTTGCTTTTTCTGAGATAAGATTCAGTCTTTACTGATCCTTGTTTGCTCATTAATTCATTTAACATTCCCACAGAATGAGAACTAGATTCATGCTAAATACCAATGTCTAAGTATATATGACTAAAAAAGGGGTCGCAGTCCCTAGCCATTCTGTGTTACAAACAAGAAAAAGGACTGTTGCAATAGAGGGTCTTAGAGTTCAACAGAACAAACCGCCAGGAACACTGAGAAGTGAGAGATGCTCACCTGTGCCAGCAGGCAATACAAGGGCTCCCTGCTAAGGTGGAAGCTTTAGCAACAGTTAACCCTGGACAATGAGATAGAATATACAGCAGATTCCAGTGGGACGATAAGGTTAAGGGTCACATACACGTCACAGAGAATGCTGCATTTTATTCTGAGTAACCATTCCAAAACACGGTTTGCAAAGCTTGTTTTGAACTATGAAACAGACCAGAATACAAGAGCAAAACTGGGACAACAGAGAACAGCTAGGAAGACATTATGACGATTCCAGTGAGAATGATAGAATGATGATAAATAACCTTGGCCGGGAAGAAAGAACAGGGGAACCACACCTGTGAAATACTGTGGAGATGGACTCAAACCCTAAGTGAGGAGACAGAAAGCAATCCAACAATTGTGGGTATGCCCAGTCTCCTGCTTCTGGCATCACGAAAAATACCAAAACACTGATGTAGTTTACCATCATGCAGCACACAAAGGGAAGGAGATCTGATGGGGAAAGGGAAAATATGTTTACTTCAGGGTACAATGCATACCAAGCTTGGAGTTACAGGACGTGCCACATGAGACTTCTACTTCCTTTGCATGACACCCAAAGCAGACCTAGCCAGTGTTGTTTTAAAATAGCCAGTCGGAAATTTAAGCGATTTTTAGTTCAGAGTTGCTTAGTCCAACTGTGATTTAAAATTCTGCCTTTGCGTACAATAAAAACACTGCTGCTGCACAGAACTCTAAGAAATTTTCAAAACCTTGCCATAGTCATTAGAAAGACTTGCAGACACTACTATTAAATATATGCTTGGTTATCAAATGAGACTTGTGCGTACTAGAGCCCTGGTAAAATAGCACCTATAGGGCTGGAGAGATGGTTCAGCGGTTAAGAGCACTGACTGTTCTTCCAGAGGTTCTGAGTTCAATTCCCAGCAACCATGTGGTGGCTCACAACCACCTTAAATGGCATCTGGTACCCTCTGCTGGCATGCAGGCTGAAGACTATACAAAATAAATAAATAAAATCTTTAAAAATAAAAATAGCACCTATAATGCGTTTTTCACCGAATTCCTACATGGCCTTCTCCATAACAACTACTCCCTCTGATTTCTTAATTCCTTTTGAAATTCCAGAGATACCCGGCCTCCAAATCCTGGATTATATTTTAACTCCTGTCTCCCCTACTGCTCTATATCCCATGAGCTACTAAAGGCAATGGATTGAGTCTACACACCAAATAAGCCACATACCAGTCCTCTTCTTTCTGGACCACTGTGTCACATGCTCTGTGTGTCTTCCCATGCCAGGACTGCTAGATCATAGTGCCAAAGGCTCCCCACAAAACCCAGCACTGAGTAACTGCTCTTAAATCCTCCTGGCAGACTAAGGGAAATATCCTCAGGATGGTTGTTTAAGACCCGTGACATGGCAGTATCTTCATGAGTGAATACAAGGCCAGGGTTTATCACTGCCACCTCCTAGCCTCTGACTTCCTTAAACAGCATCCATGCCATTTCTCCCTTTCTCTATCCCCGCTCACTCACAGGCTACCTGATCTCTCAATAATAACCTCTAACTTGGGTTCCTTCATAATCTCAGACATTGATTCCTTTGTGATTTTATTGTCCCCTTCTATCCCCAGCTCTGCACATCTGAATCCTCACATGGCCTGAGCTTCATATGGCATCTGTGCTGTGTCTCAAACATTGCCTACTTTTGCTATTGCCTTATGGAGAGAAAATGTGCCATAGTTATTTCTTATCTAGAGGTACCCAAGGATTAGATCATAGCAAACACTCAGTGTTTGTTGAACTTAACTAAAATGTTAATGTCTTCAGTTTGACAGCCAAATCAACTAATCAGTGACTCACTAGAAGTAAACAAACCAGTCTGTACACAAGAGCTGTGACTGTCACCTCATATTGCAAGCCTGGGATGTATACTTGTATCCAGTTCATTAAGTTCTGAATTATTGTTAATATAACTTAAGAATTTAGGGAAAATGTACTATATATATATATATATATATATATATATGTATATATATATATAGTTTTTTGTCTTGGGAAAAATACATTTTCATAGTAACTCTTCCAATCTTATCAAGGGCAACAAATAGCCTTTAACTTTCAAAGTAATAGGAAATGGCTTGAATTGCACTCTAAAAATAAATAAGTAATGAAGGATCAGAACGAGTTAATTAGTGATAATCTGTCTTCTCTATAGTATCTACTGGATTTTCACCTATGCACACCATTCAAAGGTACTATTTTCACTATGTTTTTAAAACTGCAAAAAGCAAAGGTAGCCATTTATAATTCACATGCATACATAAATAGAGAAACACAATAAATCAATATAACACCGAAAGATTCAATGAAAACAGTGACAGGTTTAAAATATGCAACCTAATATATAGCCAAATAACTCACAAAACTCAGCATGCATTGCTGACTTTGGACATGATCACCAAATTTAACAAGGTGTTCTTGAGAGAAACAAAATAAGGCAGGTCCCTGGGGCATCCATTCAAGATGGCAGATGCAACTGAACTCAAGGGCAAACTCCTCAGGGCTAATATTGTGCTTGGCATTAAATAAAATTTGTGACATTTAAATATCTTATGTAAGTAAAACTCTAGAATATAGAAAAGCACTTCTCAATGTGCCAGGCCTCAAACATAAAAGATTAGAGGAATCTAATGCCTAGAGATAATATAATTTCTATGCATAAGGAAAAGAAGAATATGAAATTTGCAAGCCTATAAAAGATCTATGTAGATTAAAAACCACTAAATGTAATATCATTAACCTGAAGGCCCACACTTATCTTTCATCAGTAGTATTTCCCACACATTCATCATGGGCCCATACTTACCAAAGATGTAATTTACAGAAACACAGATGGGAGGAAGGGAGGAATTCGTGCCTAGCAGGTAATGTCTGCTGCATGAAATCAAACTGCCGCCAGCTACGTTCACTGAATCATCGCAAAGTCCTAAATATTGCCAATCACCATCTAGAGCAACTGAGAAAAGCTGTTTTCCACCAACATCCATCACTATCACATACATTCACCTTTTAAAATCTTGGTTTTTTTCTGTATCTTTGTGAACAGATGAATAGAGTCCTTATAAACACCCAAACGCCCATGAAGACATCCCTAGTACCATGACCAAGTTGCAAATGCTTCTGTGATTTTCTTTGCATTTGAATTTGATATGGGCTTAGAATTTTTCAAGCGTTGGTTCTGACTTGTTCCAACACTGGGTGAAAGATTGGGTTGGTATGTGAAACTATTCTCAAATAATGTTGTTAAATACAATGCACAGGATATGGCTGGCTAATGTTAGGAAACCAGTATATGGTCAACAAAAACAACAGGGAAGCCTAACAGTGGCTCAATATGTAAGGCACCTGCTGCCTGACCCGAGCTCAGTCTCTGGAACTCACATTGTGGAAGTAGAGAACAGACTCCCTTGGGTTGCCTTCTGGCCTACACATGCAAGCCATGGCTAGTGCATGCCTAAACATAAAAAGAAAAGAAAATTGAGAGGATGGCGATGCACCAAGATAAATACCTATCTTAAATATCCTTTATCTTTGGGCCTTATTTCTGGTTATATGTCAATGAAAGAATGACTAATCTTCACTCTATTGTATCCCCCCCTTTTTTCCTCACCACATCTATCATTACAAATGATATTTCTCAGGACTGGGGATATGGTTCAGTTAATGAAGTGCTTGCTGCACAGGAGTATAGACTTGACTTCAGATAATAACTCTCATATAAAACTCAGGTGTGATAGCATACACTTATAATCACAGGACTATGGGAACAAAGACAGGCTGGCCCCATAGCTCTATGGCAATCCAGTCTAACTAAAACAATGGTCCCAAATTCAGTGAGAGGTCCTTCCTCAAAAAGTGGAGTGGAAAAGCCAACTGAGGAAGACATCCCAACCATCAACTCTGTCCTCTACGCAGGGCCATGGGAGTGAACATACCTACACACACATGTGGTATATGCACATGTGTATGCACACAATCATGTGCCAATTATATTTCTAGAGCAAAGTGAAAAGGAAAAGGTAGACACAGACTCAAACATTCTTTTTTTTTTTTTTTTTTTTTTTTTTTTGGTTTTTCGAGACAGGGTTTCTCTGTGTAGCTTTGGAGTCTATCCTGGCACTTGCTCTGGAGACCAGGCTGGCCTTGAACTCACAGAGATCCCCCTGCCTCTGTGCCTCCCGAGTGCTGGAATTAAAGGCATATGCCACCAACGCCCGGCAAGACTCAAGCATTCTAAGTGTGTCTGACTCCTATGCTGTTGGTACAGGAGACAGGCCTAAGTTGAGTGGTGTCTGACTGATAGCAGTGTTCTTTGGAGGAAAAAGTACAGCACATTTCTGATCGAATCGATGTAATGGGCTCACAGTTCTTGGAATCACAGTGAAAAACAGTGAACTGTTCATCCAAGAGTAAGGCTGTAGACCCTAGATCTTCCTTTAAGGTTCTAAACCCTTTACAGTTTTGGAGACGTTAACGCTGAGAAAATAATTCTAATACAAACACCTTGTTATTAATGCTGTTTTTCTCCAATATAAGAGTAAGATCTGCTCAGGATTCTAGGTGGAAGAAGTCACTATATAAGGCACAGTTCAGTCAAAGTTCTAATTTACCTCATGTATCTCACAAAAACTAAAATAAAACAATTATATGCCAAACAGGTGTGATCCATATATGTTAAAGAAATGTTTTGGGTGCCTAAGGGCAGAGAGAAAGCAAAAAATCATTCTCATAAAGGTCAGGGAATTCTTCCAAATCTGAAAGCAAATGCAGAGATCCCCAAAACAACATATGCTAGTCAAGACATGACCTTAAACTGGATCCCATAATAGGAAGCAACTCAGTGTCAAAGGCAACCCCCCGGAGCAGTTTACTCAATCATATGTGGACTTCTATACTATAGAGTTTCCCAAGACCAAGTCTGAGCATGCGGCAGACCTTTATGAGATTACTAAAATTTAGAACATGAGTTATCTTTGAGCTGAGTGATAATCTAATCGAGTACATTTCAGACTGTGCCTACAGGGTAGTAACTTGAGTCAACCTCTCCTACTATCCCAGTTCCAAGGAGAACAGAACTGATTTTATCTATTATGTAGGCATAATGTCTAGAAATTACTTCGTCTGAACAGTTTTGTGACTAAAAGAATAATTAAACTAAAGTCATGATTAGTTCAATGAAAACAAGTCAAGTGCATTCATCTAGTGGAACTCTGCAACTTGAACTCAAGGTCATATAATTCAATCAACAATTGTTGACCACCTAGTATTTAGCAGGTGACACCTACAGTGGGCTCTGAAGACATCAATTACCTGCAAGCTCATCATCTAAATAATGTCTTCAATTTAAATATTTCCTGAAGAATTGTCTCAGTAGTTAAGAGCATGTACTGCCTTTGCAGAGGATTCAGGCTATAGTGTCCAGCGCTCATATGCTAACTCTCCTGACTTGACATGTGATTGTAACATAGGTATCCAACTCTCTTAAAGCTCAGATTTCTCATCTACAAATAGGAGTTCCACATTCTGCCCCTACAATCCTAATAGACATAAGAGTACATAAAATAAATTCATGAAGTTACTGTATATTTATAGACATGTGCATACATGGCTGAAATCATATTATTTTCTAATTGATAATTTTAACTGAAGAGGTTTATGTATTCAGATATTGAAGATACAAAATTTTGTATTCATCTGAAAATTTCAGCATCATGTCTATAAAATGCACAGTAATTCAGTCAATAATTATAAATCAGAGTGAATAAAGGTAAGTTGTAGAGAAAGCTAACTTGCATGACTAGAGCACTCTAGAGTCCCATGGTGGGAAATGGTTCAACAACCAAATGACTGGATGTCACTGGGGTATAGGGACCAAACAGCAACACAGGTGTAGCATTGAGTGTGCTCTTCAATTTGTCCTTCAGAATCCAAAATAGAGGGAAAATTTTGGATTCTAAAGACGACACATTGGCAATGCATAAAACAACGCATAAATTGGGCTTGAGTATTTAGCAATTTAAGCTCATTAAAGTCAGAAAGGTACCTAAATGTTTATCCTAATAGAAACTATTAAGTTTAGTTTTATGGGCCAGACTGTAAAGTTACTTCTTATTCATATAAAGATACATCAAGGAAACAACCAGAGATTAATTGCTGGCTTCCAGAACTCATTTACTATACAGCAAAGAAGAGCATGCCATCTAAACATCAGAGTATATGCTGCATAATATAACTGAGGTGAAAATTTCCCAACAGCACAGTGATGCAATAAATCGCCACCACAACTTTCTCCCTAGTTCAGATTTTGCACTCTTATAACCAACTTTGGAAGGACAAAAATCATATACTTAGACTAATAAAACATTAACAAACCATGTAAGAACATTCTACAATCTGAGATTCAAACTAATTTAGCCCTTCACATGTAGCATGTTTTACACAGCATTCATTGCTATTGAGTTAGGTGTGTAACAGAACAGTAGACAGGCCAATCTCCAATGCACACTGCACATATCCCAGAAAGAGAATTGTAAATATACACTTATCAAAACGATGGCAACAAAATGTCAAGAAGTGCTTTTTATAAATAGCTGATAATCCAAGGTTTATTTGAAATATTAGAATTTTTAAAGGGTAGCCTTATTCAGCTACTTTACAAACTTTTTCTCCTTTACCAATTTCCTCAAACTTTGCAAAAAGCATCAATGAGTAATCCTGCTTGAATGTCAGCATTTATAAGCCTGGGTATATTCTTTCCCCTGAGGACACAGCATTACTATTTCAGGTCTACTGTGGTGTAGTATTCAAATTCTGCTCACATTTCAACATTAACAAAGCCAACAACACTTAATGACATCATCCATGACCTTGAGAATACCTGTCCTCAGTCGATAGAGGATGGACAGTTTCAATATGCCAACCAGATACCTCGGTAACTTGAAGAAAAGCAATATTCGGCTGGGTCAACGAGTATACACTTCAATTTGACTGCCACAACTGTGTCTTAAAAGTTTTAAAAAGTTACTTTTAGAATAGATTGTGGAATGGAATGGTTAATAAGAACTCAAAAAAATATGCTGTTAACCTTCTCTGAAGAAAAAGATAAGGAAAGCCCATGAACGTGAACACATTGTTCCAGGACTAAATGTTCACAGATAACCACAATGAGTTCTCCCTCCTTAAAAGAACACATAAAAGTATTGGGTTAGTTGCATGTTTTCAACCTCTTGTTAAGTGGTAACTTCACCAGTGCACAAATTATAGCACGGTTTCTGATTTCCACAAAAAAATGTTGTCCAGGGAGACTTCTCTGAAAATGGAGTCACTGTTTAAAATCAGGTGGCATCTGGCATGTCTTCTGGCTCTGCTTTCACTCTTGGCAACAACACTAGGGCTCCCTAGGATTCACTAGAACTTTCCCACTCCCCCAGCCTCTGACATGGGGCTTCCCTCGCCAGGGATGCCGATTCCACATGGAGCCCATAAAACAATGAGTGGGAGGCCTTGGCACTGCATTCAAAGATCTTCATAAAACAGCATAGCGCACTGTGTGAAATGTGACATGAGGGGAGCCCCTGTAAAACTCTTTAATGGAAACCCAAGGCTTCTCCTGAAAAGGGCTGAGAAAACGGGCACTAGTTTGACAATTACTGTGGTTAGTTAACAAGAGACAAAAAGCATTAAAAAATAATCAAAAAGCAATAAAACCCTTAAAAAAACTCTATGCAGTAAGTTTATGTTTATAAAAGACTACAAATAACTGCTCATTGTAAAATGAAGGCTTCCTTATATATGGCTCAGAAGTAGGGTTGTTTTTTCTTCTATTTAGATATGTCAGAATACCATACAAGTCACAATAAAAAAAAAAATGCTTCTCCTTTCTCTACATCAAGAGCTTCTGTTTTAGGCTTCATATTAGACCATAATTGAATAAGCTGCCCATTACAAACAGTGAAAACATGAAAGAGCATATCTTCTCCACTAGGGGCACCAGAATCCACCACAGTACTACAGAAATGTGTGAAACTGTTTAGTATTTAAGAAACGAAGAACTATTGGTGTGAAGGAATTAAGCTGGTAAATGACAACACTGTCTCTATTTTTATTAATTACCTTTAGACAGAGTTGAAAACAAGAGTCAAAATCTCACTATAATAACACAATCTTAACCTTTCTCAGGTAGCATTTTTTTAGAAGTTTAAATAGTTTTATGTCATGGGCTCTCACCCCCCATTCCCATGCCAAGGGCTTGATGCCTGCATCACACAATTGACTGACAGAAAAGATAGTGTGTAAACACTATTCATCCTTGTGGAGAGAAAGGAAGGTAGCCTTGGGAATCTGACAAGGAATGCAGAAAAGGAGATCACATGACCCCACAAAATCCTGCCAAAGCTCCACCTTTGTAGGGACGAGAAGACTACCTCAGAAAACTATCTAGCTTTTTAAAAATTTATTAGAACAGAACATACAAAGTTATGTTGAAGTAGCAAGGGTAAGTCTGTGAATAATGTATTTCTATTAGGTTTGTGTACGAGGCTACCATACTCTATTGCAACTGGAAGTGTTTTATCATTTATAATCATTTCTGAAAATAATTGTCCTAAGAAAAGACTGAGAGTCAGCACAATTCTTCCCCTTTAGGACAGGGAATATTAATTTTGTTTGGAAGATGGGAATGACAGAGTATCTCATACAGTCTATCAGAAGGCAGGACTTGGGTGTGGCTATAAGGGATTCACAAGTATCTTGTGGTCTTCTAAAATATAAAACCGTGAGAAAGTTAGCAGGTCCCAGAGGCCCAAGAGCCAGAGAATAGCTGCATGTTTTTTTTAGGTTTTCAAACTAAACACAAAGAGCTAAGATTATGGGCTTCAGTATTGTGTCCCTTTATGATGATCCCAAAGACCAGAAAGGACTGGCAGACATACCCAAACTCCCATCAAAACAGGTTCCCGGTAACAGGGAACCACAATGGAATGAACACTGAAGGGACTCACTGCAACACGAGTTCCCTATGACACCTACAGATGCCAAAGTGCACAGTGACATGAGAAGTACGGACAGAAAATATGAAATGAGCATTTTTCACCTAAGAAAATTTAGCTACACAAAATAGCTTAACCCTAAAAAGACTAACCTACCTAACCAGTAAAGTTATTACTTTACTAATTGTTCAGCAAAGTGATCTTGGGGGAAGAAAAATCCATTGCTATAGAAGTCTCGGTTCCTTACATGAAATAATCACAGTATTCCTGTTACATTTGTCACTTAAGATGAGTCTATGAGTGAGAATAAAGAAATTGATTTCTTATTGCTACTGTGGTGTGAGTATACTTTACAGTTTTCATAAAACTACTTCAAGACTTTACCAGACAACAGGGACTGACATTCCATGATTATTTACTTGGAAATCCTTTTGCTACTGCAATTTGTGGATTACTAAGAAAATAATCAGTTGTGATTACTTAGAGACACAAAAAAATGGCAGCCCCAAAGTACTAGAATTTCTAGCCTGTCCCTTTCATTATCTTCATGCTGTCAAGTAAATGTCTTGACTTTATAAGTAGCCTTTAAAGAGAGGATATAACATTTGTCAAACTGAGTAACTATATTCAATTTTAGAATAAATTTGGAAACTTCTAAAAAAACTCAAAGGTCAGTCTGGGTGTACGTTTATATACCATGGAGGAAGGGCTAAGAATTAGTTAACAATGACTCAAAATGATTGTGATAGCTATCTATTTCCCTCAGGTATTAAATTTTCAGTGGCTTTTTCAGAACAAGAATCAAATAACTCATGTTCTTTCCAGGTTATGGTTTTAGTTAATTATAAAATGAGGAAGGAATAATGGCAACTAGAATAAATGATCATGAAGGATGGATGTCAAATGTACAGTTTTAAAGATTTCAAAGCATGGCAGGTGATTTAATTTCCAATGATGCCTTTGAAGCTATAAACGCACTACGGAAACTTGTCAAGGTCAAGAGGTTACATGCATTTATAAATGTATAGGTTTATCATCATCCATAATTTTTAAATGATTCTTCTACAGCAAATCTTCCAGTTTTGAATAATCAAAATCTTCCTAAGAGATATGTGATCATGAGTTTTACTATGTACCATAGTAAGAGTTTCACATAATGTATTATAACAATAAATATATGTACTCAATGAAGGTCATTTAACACTTCACAATTATACACAGAACATATAGGCTTTTTTCAATTATCCCTTTCCTAAAATATATGACTAAATATATTTTCCTTTTAATTATTCTGTCATCACAGTCCCTAATTTCCATATCATACTCTCAACTTTATTTGGTCACTCATTCTCACAATCAGGTCTAAATCTTATCTACCCTAATGTTTCATCATTTGTATGAGACATAATTAACTTATTCAAATATATTAGAGAAACCATCATGTCCTCTTACCACAGCCCACTCATCCAACTGTCACCACTAAGCTATCCACTGCCCATATCAGAATCTTGGCTTTAATCTTCCTTAACTCTCACTGCATTCATCATCTTTCTCCTTCCTTGTGGGCTTACAAACCATCAAGTGCTAGCATTATTTGGCTCATTACCAGGAACTCTGATCAGCTAATCTAAGAAAGCATATATCACTGCTAACAGGGCCTATGCCTGGCCAAGACCTGTCTTCCTGAATATCAGGGCTGTATATTCCAAACCTAAGTGACAAGACTTAAGTCAAATGTTCTACCTGCAAGCCAGGCCCCTTTTCAGGGTTCTCAGACCCCTAGCAGCACCTCAGTTTTAAATGACTGCCCCTTTATCCTCTAAAGAGCAATTTTATCTCCATCTCTATCATTCTAAGCCATTAATGGTGTAATGGTGTCCTACCCATCAAACCCAATAAACCCCTACAGGAACAAAAAAAAATCATATAACCCCGTCTTAACACTTGAAACTTTACATTTCTGTAAGGGAAATATTTTCCTACTAGATCCGCACTACCTCATTAGATTTGCACCAACCACATAGAGCTATTCAAAGTAAATTAAGTAAAACAGCTGGGTATTGTGGCTCATGCCTATAATCCTAGCACTCGAGACAGGAAGAATACCACAAATCCAAGGCCAGGGTTGGTTATTAAAGAACAGGAAAAGATTCAACAGATTTCCATTCCTTCCTGGGTGCATATGAGTCCCTAAACAAGGACTGAGATACATACATACTGTAGTTTTGCTGCAGGGGAAAACACTACAGATAATATAAAATGAGGCATACTTTGAAGGAAAAAAAAAAACACTTTAAATGAGGGCATAGACAAGCCTGTGTTTCTACTTGGCTCAGGCTTTCTTGAAATATACTCAACTTTGTGTTTATTGTGAGGCATACAACCTAAAAGCAATTCCAAAATGCTTAGTATAAACATGTCACCAAAGACTCCAATGCTAAGACCCAGGAGCTGATTTTAAGAAAAGGCTTAAATACATAGGCATCATTGTAACATCATAGGCTTCTAAAAATTACAGGGACTTTTTAAGTACAGGGCACTAGTGCATAGGAATATAACTCAAGGGCTTAGGTCATAAATTCATTTTTTCAAGCCACAGAAGTAGCTTGAAGGAAAATATGAAAATTAATGAAGATTCCAAGATTCTCAGGTATTCATCAGGAGTCATAAGGGAACCAACACTCTACAGCCACTCCATTAGGCAAAATTTCTGAGTGGGTCAGTACAAAACCTGACAGTATATACGGGGTGTCTGCTCTGCCACCATGTGTGCTTGCAGCTCCCAGGCATGAACACAGTGAGAAAAAGAAGACCCAAATATGGAATGCACAGTCAAGAGAGAGAGAGAGAGAGAGAGAGATTGAGAGAGAGAGAGAGAGACAGAGACAGAGACAGAGACAGAGAGAGAGAGAATCTGGCAATTGTTCCTTAATTTGACACTGGTTACCCACCATACTTATTTTACATGCAGGGCACTTTGGGAAGCAATAATTTTGAAAGTATAATAGATTAATATCCCTCCTCCCTAAAGGTTGAGTCCACCCAGAACAATTGAGATATGGGTCTGCAGATACAGTCATCTCGCATGCGGTCATATTGTGTAATGTGAGCCTTCAAATTTTCTTCTGAGAAGGAGAAGACACAGGCAGAGATGGAACTGCTTCAGACACAATGCAAGGGAACCCAAAAAGCTGAGAGCCACCTCAGGTAGGAGAGATGGTCTCCCTTGGGTCTTCACTGGAAGTGTGGCCCTGGCGATGCCTGGACTGCATCCTTTCAGACTCCGAGCTGTAAGAAATGTCTGTCTTAAGCCCCCATGCTATGGTAATTTAACAGTGAAATCTATGAGTGTAATACAGAGTATGATCATGAAGCATACATAAGAACTATGAACAGTGCTCAGCTGATAAAGCAAAGAATATGAGGCTTTCATAGGAGTTTGTAGAGATTCCTGACAGGAATGTATTAATGTGGCACCACTGAAAGTGATGAAACGTCCTACATTCAGCCACAGAGACCTACCAGTCACCTTTCCTCATGAGCCAGCTTTTTGAAAAGAATCACTACCTGTAATCAGAAGCTAGAGCTGAAGATGAAACACTGGGATCATGAGGCATGGATGGCACAGACGCCCTAGGGAAGGGTGATGATATTACAAATGGTACAGAAAAGAGGGTGAGGTTGATCGTAATAAAACTTTAAGGAGTTCTTCCTTAGTGATGGGGAGCACACAAAGGAGGGGGGGCTGGGTGTCAGCTAACTGGAAGAGAAGAAAGCCCCAGCTGTTTGAGCAAAGCAGGTCAAATGCAACAATGTTCACTGAAGAGCTTGGTAAAGGACTTCAAATGCAGTGTGTAAAATATCATACACATGCTAGGAAATGGTAACTTCATTCTAATGGATCTGGACGAACTATTTCAGTTGAGAAAATGTAATTCTTACGATAGGCATTGCTTATTGCTAAAGAGCAACTGGGTTTTCTGTGACTTATTCCAAGAGGACACTTCCACAAACATCTTTACCTTTTAACTTGTGATGACCACCCCCATCAAGTATAATTAGAGAGGTCCCACAGCACAGGTGATGAGGATAACGGTGACCCAGGCTAGGAGGTAAGTCACCATCTCTTCTCTAAATGAGTTCATAAGATTAACGAGAGCCAAGTGCATAAGGCAACACAAGTAAATATACATACAGATAACAGCAAAAAACTATGGATCCAGAGTATGTAGAAATAACATCCAATTTGATCTAGATGTTCTACTATGCTGTCTACAGATGTTACTGTCTGACTTACATTTTAATAGCTGACATAGGAAAAGAAGGTATGAGAGAGAAGACAGGAGGAAAGTGGGGAGATAGAGAGAGAACGGGGTAAGAATATGCACAATCACCTTGTAAGTGGCCCAACTGCTCCTCACACACAACTGGCACTCTGAGTAAGAGAATGATTGACAAATAAATTTTCTGTTAACATGGTGTAATTCCCTTTCACCACTCCATGAAATGTCATTCAGAGTCATAAACCTCTAAAGAGGCTTTCCTCTCATTTAGAAGAGATACATTGCCAATGGCATCTGTTGGCTTATAGTACAATCAAGAAGTATAGTCAGTGTGTATTTTATAAGGGTGTATATCAAAAGATACTGAACTTTCCAAGCTAACCCTGATCCCACCTCCTCAGCTCTCAAGCAGTCTAAAAGACAGAACCACAGGCACACACATTCAGGAAAGTCTTCCTGGATGACAGACTACACACCCCAGAGTCAGCAATGAGCAGCTCAAGTATAAACCCTGCTCCCAGAGGTCCTCAAATGTGACAGCTATGAAACACTCTGAGCTATCTATCCACTTGGAAATGAGAGGAAGCCTGGCAGAGTTGAAAAATCTAAGAACTGCTTTGAATAAGCCACAAACTGACCAGGTTACAGCAGACAGTACAAATGATCTTTTGTAAGTGAGGAGACAAGGAAGGTTATGTGACTTGTTATCAGTTATCAGGCCATGGAGATGGAAGAAAAAGGAGGCATCTCTCTTTTTAGAAGTATAATGTGTGTGGTCATGAATCATGAAACACTTTTGTATGCGTCTGTTGTCTATGAAGTATGAATATTTGTGCAAGTTTTCACCACATAAGACAGATAAATGTCTGGTCCAAAATGTATCAGCATTTGGAATGGCCTATTTTAGTTAACAAATACCAAACAAAACAAAGGCTTTCATTTTAATTTGTTCAAGAGTATTGTCAAAGCTTTGACAAGGCATACGGACTCTTAAGTCAACCACACTTAGCCATAAAGTGGTTGATTTATCAAAACAGCTACACAAAGAATATATTAATATGAGGAATTACTTGACTTTCTCAGCCAGGAGAAAGTGGAGCTACCAGAAAGGATGTGAACTACATCTAAGCTCTATTCAGCAGAGAAAAATCTGGGCTGAACAGAAACTGGAGAGGAACAAACCTCACCTCCTCTAAAAGTCATCAACACCATTTTCTTTATCTTAGTATGTATTAAGTACTCCTTTGCGATAGAGACTTCCTCAAAAGAGACATAAATATCTGCCACTAATACAGAAAAATATCTAAGTGGTAAAATAGATCATTTTTCTCTCAGTTAACATAAAACTACCAAATTTAAAACCAAGATAGAGCAAATTCAAATAGAGATGGGACTGGTGTGCTCCCCCTGGTAGTGATAACTCAGTGAGCAGTAAGGGATAGATGCCCAGCAGGACCAGCATCCTGGGCTTCTGTAAGAGAGCCTTCAGCAGTACACAAGAGGGCAAAGTATTGCAGAAATCCCACCTTAACCACAGTGGCTACCAAGTAGGATAAGATATGAACAGAGGGGAACTCAACGAATGACAATGTAAGTGTAGGATTTAACCAGTCAAAGGAGAGGGTTTTTCATAAAACTCAAGACAACAGAAAATAGAGGTAAGTTAACTAGGTGTGAAGTAACAGGGACAGTTATCCACATGATTTAAACTATATGTGTAAAACTACTTTCAAAACTATCATAACCTATCCTACTTTGGTAACCACTTGTCTTTTCTGCAGAAGCAGCAGTCATTCAAAGTCTACAGATTCTAAATACAATTAAAAGTTAGCAAGTTTCTGTCTGTCCAAAGCAGCACAGTGAAAAAGGAAGGATCATTTGCTATTTAACAAACAAAGAATGAAAAAGGTCATTTATTTTATCCTGTGCTAATCTCAGATAAGGAATTCATGATGACAGATATGCTTACCTTAGACTAAAGAAAATGTCACCGTCTTTGAACAATATGTAGAAAGTGATTCACAAACATAGCATGACTCAAGTGAAGAAATCTGTTCTAAAATAATCTATCCAAAATAATTTGTATGACGACTGCCAAAATATGAACTAAAAATTCCAAGGCTTTTAAACCTGGGAGCTATTAAAAGTAAACGATTTTAAACTTAGAGTAGAATGTGTCATACAAAATACTGCTTTTATTTCTCTTTTAGTAATGACCCATAGAATTATATGTTTTCTATCCCTCCGTCTCTCTCCCTCTCTCTTCCTCTCTCTCCCTCTGTGTTTGTGATGTGTGCATGTGAGCATGTATGTATGCTACATGGAGGCCAAATCAGGAAGGTGGGTGGCTGCTTCCATCTTTGTCCATCTTACTGCTGTGAAGCAGGGTACCTTACTCAACCAGAAGCTTAACATCCATTTTGCCTGGGGTGCCTGACCAGCAGACTCCCAGGATCCTCTATCTTCCAACACTCAGTTTGTAGACACCTATTGCCATGCCTAGTTTTTGGAGTGATCCCAGGGATTCAAACTCAGGTTCTTGTGCTTGCACAGCAAGCTCTTTTAACCACTGAGCTGCCTCCTATCCATCCTATGGAAATTTCGGGAAGGGGGATTGGATCATGTAAAAGAATGTAATAATACAAGTACCGTTTCCTTGACGATTACTATGTATGTAGAAGAATAAAGCAATCAATGCTAAAAAGTCGCTTCAAGGCCAGCCTTTTACATGCTTAAGTTTTCAAAATCTAATTACTTTAAGACATCATAGTAAGCATCTCCATATTCACTGCCAGAGGAAAGATTTTGCAGTGTATTGCATTTTGAAACAAGCTAAAGTATATTTCCTAATATCCCATTTTCATAGACTGATGTTTTACCCTAGAAACTCACTACAGGGACAATGCAGTGAATTAGAATAGCAACTTAAGGCAGAAAAGGAACCGCTTTTATTTTTCTAAAACACTCCTATTATTTACTATACACTCTTCTCTACTTAAGGAATTAAGTTCAACTGAAGGGACGGGGTGTTGAAAAAAAAGGGGTGGGGTTGAAATCTTCACCACAGGCACAATTGCTATGAAAATGCATTTTCCTGAGTTATGTAGCTACATATTCTGGGTGTTCCCATAATCTGCAGCCATTTTCATGCAAATCAACAATGTCAGATTGTTATGATACATGATGATTATGAAAGACATAGGGGATTCACAAATGTAAAGGATTAGTACACAGAATATACATCTACAACTTTCCTTTATGTGACGTCTATATAAATAGCAGGTTGCTATATATTAAGGTTTCTAACAAATTAGTAGGATTTTTTTTTCATAGAACATAATGTTTTTATCAAGTTGTCTATTTCTCATAAAACACACACACACACACACACACACACACACACACACAATGACTTATGGTGACCTTAAGCCCAATAGTTTTAAAAGAATTCAGTACAAAATGGAGCACTGCTATGCAGTGGGCTTGGGGGACAATGGAATCTTGAAATTGGCAGGCAAATGGATGCAACTAGAAGAAACCATTTTGAGTGAGGTAACCCGGTCACAAAATGACAAACATGGTATGTACTCACTCATATATGGATTTTACACAAACAGCAAAGGAGTAGCCGCCTACAATCCACACCACCAAAGAAGCTAAGAAACAAGGAGGACCCTAAGAGAGACAAGTGCATGGTCCCAGGAGAAGGGGAAAGGGACAAGATCTCCTGAGCAAATTGAGAGTATGGGGGGAGGGGAGAGGGAGCTAGGAGAATGAGATGGGGAGAAGACCCCCTAAGGAAGGCCTCACCTGCCCTGGGGAGCAGAAATGTATGGGATAGGTAGGGTGTTAGTGGGGGGGCAGGGCAGGAGGGGAGGGAGAGGGAAATGGGATTGACACGTAAAACAATCTTGTTTCTAATTTAAATTAAAAAATGGATAAAAAATAAAAGCTGGGAAGAACACCCCCAAAAAAAGAGTTGTACAAAACAAACACATTCAGAAGAAAATGCTTTGTCCTCCTAATGTTTTCGTAAAGACTTTCAAGACAGTTTGCAAGATTATGAAATGTAGTGACAAAAAGAGCAACAGGAAGAACAAATCACAAGTTAAGGCCCAGACAACAGAGACAGGTGTATACAACCCACCCCACTGCATGCAAACTGCTTCTAAATTTAGCTAGGAATCCAAGACAACTGAGATATCGCACAGGAAGGGGGTGATAGGGGCAAATGGAGCCCAAACTAAAATTCAAGGAGCAAGTTAATCCACAGTACTATGTCCCAGTGGCATTCTAAGAGGTAAGTAGGAACAGAATAACACAGCAGCATCTCAATTTCTAATATGTTACCTGATTTTGCCAACAATATAACCCAATAATGCTCTAGAAACACTAACAAGCTATGAGAAAGCACACTAGTAAAGGCTTGATCCTATCTATATCCATTTATTTATTCTTTCAACACATCAGAACTCTGCTGTGTGCCAAGAATTTGATATTCTACATAATCTTGATATAAAAAGATCACTCCCCTGCCTTCAGGGAGCCTCAATCATACACTTAAACTACAGATAGTAGATTCAGTAGTCTGCTGAATGATATTGTAAAAAGTGAAAAAAAAAACTAAATAAAGAACCTCAAGTTACTCCTTTAGCCATTCCAACCCTGAAATACATCAGTTTACAAAAGATATCTGTAAATATGATCATAATTAACAAAGTTCATTCCTTCCCCAAATATTAAATATTAATTCAAATGTATCCAAAGAGATATATGAAAGTTACAACAAAGGTGATGATTGTAACTTAATGATTAAATGTGTCTGCTTTTCTGAAAACAGAATTAATTAATTAATATTTTAAGTGCATTAATATTTCAAACAACAGTTCTTTAAATATAGCACTATATGGCATGATTCAGTATATAATATCAGTATGTAATATATTTCTGACTTTGCTATGTGACAAAAATGCACAAGGGTTTTTCATTTCTCCATGTGAACTGCTTCCTGAAAATACACACAATCTGTAAAGCTCCCCAACATTCTACTGTCAAAGGAGGGGAAAAAAGCACAGACATATATACATGGATTTTTATATGCTCCATAGCTGCTATGTTCTGTTTTACATATAATACACAGAAAGGAAGGGAAAGTTGAACACCCCTGTCCAAGCACCACCCTTCAGTACAAGCAGAAGAGATCCCCCATGGCAGATGAAGACAAGAAGTCAGGAACATCCTGGGTCTACTTTTCCAGGAACTTTCAAAATGTTTTCTAAGAGGAGAAAATACTTCCTCTTTTTACATATTCTGGAAACAATTGTAGATATAAGATATACTTAGTAGATAGGATACATGGGTGTCTCAGTGCTGTTTTAGTTTCTATTTGTGGTATTATGGACAACTTTTGTAGCTAGCTGACAATAATTTTCATAGAATTGAATGGTTGGTCAAGAATAAAAGGGCATCTCTCAGTCTTGATGAATGTGTTCTCAGGCTTCAAGTCTTTCTCTACATGCTGCTAGTATATTCATTCATAGTAAGAAAAACAGTATGTGGTAGCTTAATGCCTTCAAAGATCCAAACATAAAGGTCTGGTATACAGAGTAATGAGCCAGTTTTTAAGATTTTAAAGCATGATTCATAATATAAAAGATCTTTAAAACACAACCCCACCACCTTTGTTTTTCAAAAGCTTCTCAGTCTCAGGAAGTACCATTCATTCATCGTTGCTCTTGGTATCTGTGCTACTTACATTATTTTTAGGAAGTGGTCTCCTGTGCCTATGCCTTCAAGGCTACTTCCCACTTTCTCTTCTATGGGGTTCAGTGTGATTGGTTTTATGTTAAGATCTTTGATCCATTTGGACTTGAGTTTTGTGCGTGGGGATAGATATCAACCTATTTGCATTCTTCTACATGCCAGCATCTAGTTATGCCAGCACCATTAGTTGAGGATGCTTTCTTTTTTCCATTTATAATTTTAGCAAAGGGCACAGTCAACAAGCCAAAATAGTAGCCTAAAGAATGGGAAAAGATCTTTACCAACCCCATATCTGACAAAAGACTTGTCTCCAAGATACACAAAGAACTCAAGAAACTAGACATCAAAGGACCAAATAATCCAATTTAAAAAATGGGATATAAATCTGAACAGAGAACTCTCAACAAAGGAATCTCAAATGGCTGAAAGATACTTAAGGAAATGCTCAATATCCTTAGCCCTCAGAGAAATGCAAATCAAAACTACTCTGAGATACTGTCTTACACCTGTGAGAACGGCCAAGATAAAAAATTTGATGACAGCTTACGCTGGAGAAGATGTAGAGTAAGAGGAACACTCCTCCATTGCTGGTGGGAGTGTAAACTTGTATAGCCACTTTGGAAATCAGTATGGTGGTTTCTCAGAAAACTGGGAATCAGTTTACCTCAAGACTCAGCAATACCACTTTCTGGCATATACCCAAAGGATACACACACACACTACAAGGACTTTTGCTCAACCATGTTCATAGCACCATTATTGGTAATAGCCCAATCCTGGAAACAACCTATATGCCCCTCAACTGAAGAATGGATAAGGAAAATGTGGTACATTTACACAATGGAGTACTACTCAGTGGTTAAAAAAAAATGACATCTTGAAATTTGCAGGCAGATGGACAAACTAGAGAATGTCGTCCTGAGTGAGGTAACCCAAACCCAAAAAGACAAATATAATATATATTCACTCACAAGTAGATATTAGACTTAAAGCAAAGGACAACCAGACTACACGCCACAACCCCAGAGAACCTAGGTAACAAAAACGACCCTAAGAGAGACATACATGGATCCCCCTAGGAAAGGGGAAAAAGACCATGTCTCCTGAGTAAATTGAGAGTGGGGGGTATGGGGAGGACAGGGAGGGGGAAGGTGGAAGGGGAGGGGAAGAGGGAAGTGGAGTGTGGAAAATGTACAGCTCAACTTAAAAATTTCAATAAAAGGAAAGAAATGTGAATAAAAGGGAAAAAATAAATACTGTTAGTATTGGCCTGTCCTCAGCTGTAGCCACTAAGAGCACCACCTGTGTGTTTTTAAGTCTTAGGTCATTAGGAGGTTTTATCTTTACCTTTTTTAGCTTTGTTGATGGGAAATAAAATTCTATTCCAGAGGTGAATGGGCCAGGAGCATATTTTTAATCTCCCAAGAAACATACCCTGTTTTGTAAGGTATCTGAGTTCCCAAATGTTTCTGAAACATTTTAATTCTCCTGAAAAGTAATAAAATGTCATATTATTTGATGTTCCCATTACTTAGATCTTGTAGTTTCAATGTGTTCCAAATATTGTAGTAACTCATACAGACAGGCTTAGGGTATTGCTCATTTTAAAGTATTTTTGTTAATTTTTCTCTTCTGAGACATCTGCTCTTGCTTTTATCACATTTCTATTATATTTAGTTGGCCCCAACCATTGAAAGTATGTAATGTCATCATAATCAGATATATATGAAAAGTGAAACCTCCACAATTTTACATTCATAAACAAAGAACTGAACATTCCACTTGATGTGCGCCAGGGTTCTATGGCATCGCTGCTCTTCTATTTTTCACTGCTTGTTTTGTCCTTTCTTTCCATTTTACTGGGTCCAATATGAAAACATACAATCCAGCCAATTGACGTCTTAAGTTCAAGTCAGACACAAAGCCAGCACTGAAGTAGATTTGGGGACCTGGAGCATGGCACTGTGGTGTCTTTCTAAAAGTGTGCAGCACTCAGCATGGAATGTTATGATTGGATGTGGTACAGATTTCTAAATTAAAAAAGTAACACAGTTTTCATTCCAATCTTGTTTATGTAAAGTTTCTGAAGGTTAAAGCCTTCACAGTGTTTCTCATCCTTACCTTTTTCCCATTTCCTGAGTTTCTCTTCACGTGGGAGTCCAGAAGTGACAACCTGCTATTATCTCCAACTACACAGTAGCAAGTCCCAGAGTAAGCTCTGGGCCTGATCGAGACTGTCAGGAAAATATGCCTGAATCTCTACCTGTACTACATGTGGGCAAGCAGGGAACACGTGCTCATTTTAGTTATGGTAAAGAATCCCCAGTAGGAAAGGGCAAAAGGGATATGTTACTTTATGGTATAAAAATGATAATGTTTCTCTATTTTACTTGAGTTCAAATTAGAAAATTTCATATTTCTAATGAAAAAAGTTTGTAAACACACATGACAAACTCCTTTAGTTCTATCTCCAACATACTAAATTTTTATTTTGATCTAGTTCTTGGCTTTTCACATGCTAGGGGCATGGTTTACCACTGAGCTATACCTAAAGACTGTATTTCCATGACATTTAATAGAATATCACATAACATTCATAAGAATTAATAAGAGATCAGAGGTCTTTTGTGTTCCTACCATTCCATCTTCATTGTTTATTTTAATAATAGATAAGATTTAAAGAAAACACAAATGATTATGTAAAGTAATTTAGCTAATGTCATGAAAAAACTGTTACAGCAACCTGCCTACAAAGACCACAATCCTGGATTCTGTAAGTTTAAGCTTACCTTTAAAGATATAGTCACTGGTGTGAACAGATTAAGGATGAAGTGACAAACATTTTTATTAGATTTTCTAGGTAGCCCCTAAATACCATCCATGTGTCTCAGGAAAGCGGGGGCAGGGAGGGCGCAAAGGACTGGATACACAGAACAGGAACCTCAACTCAGGAAATGCCAGCAGCCACTAGAAGTCAGGAGAGAGATGAACTGCCTCACGGAACACGGGAAGTCAGGACAGGCGATGGATGTACTACCTCACGGAACATGGGCAGTACAATTTTGATGACACTTTGATTTTGAGTCAGCACGAGTTTTGGTCATCTGTCACACTGGGAGTGTGAGATAGTAAATCCCCGCAGCTGCCTCGGGGAAACTAATATAAGCGCAGCTGTTCCCATTTCAGAATACCACACAGAAATTTCAAATTAACAAATTTGGGAGAGACAGCGCCTGGATAAAAATGAAGGACTCCACTCAAGTATGTTGAGAAGCCTGGGAGGTAGTTTTGAAAGATTTCGATGTAGAGAAATGTTTAAAGTGTGAACACCAAGAAAATGCCTAGTCCAAAGGGCAAGTTTAAAGTACCACAGATCTTCCAAGAAATAGTTTTCCAGGAATTATCCACAGTATTAATGTATAAGAGAGAAGAGAAATGCTTTAATTCCTTCACTAAGTCTTAACCAGGACTTGTCAGAATCAGATCAAAGTCTATGGCATTAGATGCTCCAGGACCTTGTATCTATAATATTAAAATCCAGAAATAGTCAAACTATCAAATATAGAAGAGGAAAATAAACCACCTGTTTCTTTAACTTTGTCTTAAACGTCTAATGAACATTTCCAAAAACTTTAACCTAAAAAATTTTGTGCTTTGTAAAAAATCCTATAAGTAACATATACGTTAATGTCTTTAATTCTTATTTAAAATGCAAAGGGAAAGACACATGACGAATTATCGCTGGCATTTTCTTACAATTCTTTTGAGTAGTTTTCTAAGATATACCAGCGACTTCGGGCACGGGTGGGAGAATGCTGGAAAAGTGGCAGTTCACAGGTATAAAAGTTTTCTCAGCGTCTAGAAAACATAAGAACAACATCTTATGTAGTTGATTGGTTTTGGTGTTTTGTTTTTTGGGGGTTTGGGGGGTTTTGGGGGATTTTTTTGGGGGTGGTGTACCACCCAGTTCCCAAATAAAAAATGGAGGCTTATTCTCAATTATGAATGCCCAGTCTTAGCTTGGCTTGTTTCTTGCCAGCTTTTCTTAACTTAAATTATCCCATCTTATCTTTTGACTCAGCCCTTTTATCTTTCTCTATTTCTGGATACCTTGTCTTTCCTTTTTGTTCCCTGTCTAGCTGTGTACCTGGGTGCTGGGTGGCTGGCTGCTGAAGTCCTCCTCCTTCGTCTCTCGTTCCTGGATCATTATTTTTTCCCAGATTTTTCCTCATATTTATCATCTCTTCTGCCCACCCCACCTACCCCTCTCCTGCCTCACTATTGGCCATCCAGCTCTTTATTAGACCATCAGGTGTTTTAGACCAGCACAGTAACACAGCTTCACAGTGTTAAACAAATACAGCATAAACAAAGTAACACACCTGAAAGTAATATTCCCCAACAATCTTACTCCCAGAACTCCCGGTTGTCTTCAGTGTACCACAGTGACTTTAAATGGACCACATAGAAACAGATATTAGTATCATCAACTTAAACTGGGAGCACCCAAAAGATTCAAATGACCTTACATAATAGAGAAGGATGGGGACATAATCCAAGATAAATGATTCCAGCCTGGAACTTCAGTGGTGATGAGATAACTGCAGAGCCCAATGGAACCAGGTCCACAGGTGCTGCTTCTATCTCTAAGATTTAGGGAGCAATGGTAAGGGCTGAAACCCACCATGACTGGCTAATATTTAAGTATGCACAGCCAATCATGTTAAATGCCTCAGGCTTCCCTCTAATACTTGAAGATTCATGACTAGACCAAGGTACTGAATAAATTAGATGTTCATAAATACAGCCTACTGTGGTGGTATATTGTTTATGATTTAATAAAGCTTGCCTAAAGATCAGAAAAGCAAAGCAGCCAGCCAGTCGCTCTTACCTTACCTCTACCAAGGCTGAAATGGAGATACTGTCTTCCCTGTGGCTGGAAACTGAATCTCTCTTGAGACCCTTTGCTTCTTCCTTATAGACCTCTCTAGTGCTGGGATTAAAGGTGTGAGCTCTGTTACTCTTTTACACTGATTCACTCTTTTGTAGCCTTTGGTGGCCTTGAACTCACAGAGATCCAATGACCTCTGTCTCCTGAGTCCTGGGATTAAAGGTATGTACCAACAATGCCCAGCTTCTATGGCTGGGTGGCTTTGCATTATGATCCCCAAGCAAGCTTTATTAAATCATAAACGATATATCACCACAGCCTACTATATAAACATAGTCAAGATCATCTTTAAAATCAGTTTCCCCAGTTCATTTCACTTCTCTTCACTGAGCATAGCTGAGACTAAATTATACTAAGCAACTTAACAATCTGGTTTTAGCTTGGGCAACTGTTTCACAGAATATTCTAATATTCTAAAAACCAGCAATTTTCTGCAAACACATGGCTATAATTTTCCTTATAAGGACAAAAAAGAATGACTCCTGCAAATCTCTAGCAATTTAGAATCCACAAAAACTTTTTCCACTCAGGATTATAACATCAATTCATGAGCTGCGTATGTGTGTAAATTTACCCCATGAAGCAATTTCGTACTTGAGAAGTTTCTAGTGTGAGTATAATCAAAGTATACAAGTATTTCATGAAGAAAAGTCATGGCCAAATTAGGACTAATTTTTAGGTTTTACACTTGAACAGAACAAGTTCAGGACATCAAAGGGTTAGATACATGAAATCATCTCTCAAGTGTGAGAATAAAAATCTCCATTCCCAAAATATTCCTCTGTTCCAGAACAGATACTTTCTGTACCAGATATCCTCATAGCCAAGTCTTGATTTAATTGCCTAAAATAGTGAGAACTCATTGGCTACACATGCAAAATTTAGTCTTACTAATTTGATACATTACATCAACTTCAACAAGAGTAGTAAGAGAATTAACATTTATAAACATTTTACAAACACCAAGAAAAAAGTACTATTCACTTTTATCCAAAGAGTTGGAAATAACAAAGATGTTGTTATAAATCTCCAAAGAGCTGTTACCTATGAATGAATGTAAGGAAAAACTCTAGAAGAACAATGAATGTTTGTAATTGTTGTCCCTCCTAGAGAATTCCAAATCCCATCTGAGAACTGTTCTGGTAAACACAGTCACAAAAAGCATTGTAACAAATATACATGGGTCACCAAACGATGCAATTCAAGTGTCAATAAATAGCATTTAAGGTTATCCCACAAATCCACGATGCATTTCCTAATCTTACATGATTTGCACGCTGGTATAAAATTTTAACATTAAAGCACATAGTGCAATTAATTTTGTGTATTTTAGGGTGCTCATAGAATGGCTTAAAGATTGCTTTGTTCAAATTGTGTCTAAGATCTCAAAAATAAAAATAATTTTACTTGATTCCATACCCCCATGGATCAACTCCTAAAAGAATCTGATCATGTAATCTAACAGCAGAGCTGACTTGTTAGAGACTAAACCTTCTTCACGAATTGATTTTTTTAGAATGGCTATGTTTGTCTAAAATCTTCATATTTGTTTAAAAACTACAGACCACGCATTTAAATTCTCTCATAGATTATAAATCAAAGGAAATTGAAGGCAGCTATATAAACAGATCACTGCCCGCATCGGTTGTATAGACACAGTGATCTCTAATGTGGAGCATTTAGCCTGTTCCCCTCTCAGCTGCCATCTTTGAATAAACATGTCTTAAAGTACCATCAATCTAAGCAATGTGGGGCATTTTTCTTTCAAGAACAAAGACATTTTCAACTTTGAATTAGATGTACAACTGTAAAACCAAGCAGAAAAAGGAATCTTGTGATATAGGTTTATGTTAAATACTGAACATGATACTACCAAGTTTTTCCAAGGAGGAGATGCCTTCAAAAACTTGGAATATTCATTTTAACTGTTTTCTCTTCTGCTCTTATTACTCTGTATCATGGTACTTCCAGAATAACTTTTCTGCCTAATACTTAGGGAAGTTGCAGGAAGAAATTAGTTTCATTGTGAGTTAAAAAAAAAAAGTCCAGTTATTATCAAAGGAGTATATTTAGTTTATACAACAACATTAAGGGCAAGCAAATGTAGAAAGGACAAAAACAAAAAAGAAGTCATTAGTGTAGAAGAGTTGGTTCTTTCAGAATCTGATGATCAAGATGGATTAAAGATAGTTAAAAATTAGAATAAGGATTTAAAGGTATGGAAAATGCATGTTTATTGTTATGAAGACTTTTAGACTAGGGCCAATATGTAAAACAAGTACTGTCAAAAGGAAAATCTTAGCAGAATCAATATTTAAAAAAACTAAAGAAGGGATGAAGGTGACGAGGACCACATTTCCTGAGACTAGGAAATTTCCACATACAATTGTAACCAGGGCTCCGTCACTCCTCACCCTCACTTCCTCATGGCACTGTCTACCATAATGGATGTTTGCTGAGGGAAAAAAAGGGTGGAGAAACAGGTTATAAACGCTTACAATTGAAGAAAAGCTGCTCTGTGCCAGTACATTGGAAAACTGTTTCACAACAGTCTATGTGAAAATGTTAACACCTGATGTGTTGCCAAGGTCACAGAGACCAGGGCGATGCCACTCATGAGTGCCACATGAGTGTGTGGGGAGGGTTATTTTTACATGATACATCTCACTGAGAATCAGGAAAAGAAAATCCAGAGTAGGTGGGTTTGTTTCTTTCTTTTACACAATTTCATTTCATGATCCTTTTCATGGGTTACTAAAATACCAGCAGTGCCCTGCTTATGAATGTATGTGATCCCTTCTAGGTGGGACCTGGCAGCACAGTCTTTAGGTGAAATTTGAGAACAAAACATTACCATTTCCAAACTCAGTTTCAATAACTACATTATCACTAGGTTCTCAGGAATTGCCAAAGACAACAAATGTGAACCGTTTACCTTGAGTGACACATTTCTGTCACCCTGTCCAGACGGCTACACGGTGGTGGGCTCCCGCCACCATTCTATTTCCATTAGTCCCCCCCATGTACCCTCACCTTCTCCCGCTGTTTCTCATAGTGCCATTTTACAAGAATGGAAATGCACCAAGGAATTTTCCTTGAAGTGAGATTCCAGCTATAAAACAAATGAACCAATTTCCTGAAACCCAAATAAAGAACATTTCTTTCTATCTGATTAGAGAAATTCAACTTCAATCTCTGTTTTTTGTTTTGTGTTTTGTTTTGTTTTAAGATGTGGCACTCCTTATTAGCATCATACTGAAATATGGTTCTTGAACTTAGGAAATAACAACAACAAAATAAGATGCTGTGTTTTCTCAAGTAGCATGTGCACTGATTTCTTCGTAGAAAGCCCACACACAACATGGTGAAGACTCCTCTTCTCACAAGTTTCCTACTCAAACATTTAAAGGGCATTGGGATGAAGTCTCATTAAGCACTGAAATGGCCCATTACTTCAGACACAGAGAGCCTGTCTTGGGATTGATGTAAACTCAGTGCAAAGTCTAGAGCCAAAAAGAATGATCCATTTGCAAATTTTCCCCCTTTAAGAAACTAAAAATAATTTTTAGTCTCGACATGATGACATTACTTTTTCTTTTTTAGCCCTTCAAGCTTTAGATTCATTTTTGAGAAAGATTTTTGTTTTAAGCATGAATCACATTGCTAAATTTTCCTTTTACTAAATTAGCAATAATACATCAAGAAAAATTGATTTATTCTTATAATCATTAATAATAAACATTTTCGAGATCATTGTGCTGGCTTCAGTGTTCATGGCATCTTGCTCTGCATGACTAATAGTCCACTTTTCAGATGAAGAAACCAAGGCTTAGAACAGAAAAGCACACATACTGGACTTCACACTTAAGAGAAAGTATACTTACAACTGTCAACAGAATGAGTCCAAGTATCCACACCTTTAATTAGAGATTTACCTAATCATTTGGGGCTTTAACAAACTATCTCTAGTAATTTATCTACTCAAAATTTGACCAACATATAAAACTGACATTATCTAAGCTATTTACTCCATCTACCTCTCTGATTGAACACTTGTGGGCCTTTCATGGTCTGCTTGAAAACAAATGTCTTCTTTCCCTACTGATATAAATTCTGCTTCACTGGGTTGTAGAATTTGCTTAAATATGACTTGTGACTAAAGATTATGTTTCTTTATATTCTGCTTCCAAGGTGGTTCCTGTTACATAGTTGATAAATCCTTATGTCCAGTAAATGCTTGTTAAATGAATACATATGCAAATAAAACATCTCGACCGTAACATCAGATAAAACCTCACACCATACATTAATGAATACAATCCAAGCCTAATAATTAGGCATCTCTAACCTTAACATGTATCTAAATCATGTAAAAAAAATCGTATAAACTCAGTTATCCTGGGGTGGGAACTGAGACTCTAATTACGTGGGCATTGGTTCGCAAACTACCTTCTCACTGGCCGTGACAATCTACAGGGACACGAGAAGTCTTATGACTGTTTAGAATCTTGTGTGTTCCTTGGATATTAACCTGTTTGGTTCAGATCTGAACCAAACCTCAAATTATTACACTTGGTTAAGTAAGGGCAAATATGCATTTATGTAATTTTCCCAACATTAGTGTTGTTTCCAAAAAGAATCATTTTAAAGTTAGTATCTTCAGTACTAAGGGGCAAGAAAAGTAGGAGGGGAAGATTCATTTTAATATTAAGTAAATCAAAATTTAAGCATCAACCATAGAGATTACCACTTGGCATAGTACCCCCAACCCAGAAAAACTGAGTAAATAAACCCTGAATGAAGAAGCAAGCAAGCAAATTATTCTTCTAAATAGCACCCGCTTTCTACCTACCCTTACTAGTGCCAATTTCTGGCTTATGATAAGAATTCTACCAGATCCGATGAGCCATGCAGATATTAATGAATCTGCAGTGGTGTAGAGGACATACAAGTGACCTCTTAGCCACTCTATTTTTGAATGTTACCTTTTTCTCCCCTCAAATACTGAATACTTTCATCCAGACATTTCCTTTGTGCTGTGCCAGAACTGAAATTTGTGGCTACTACTGTTCAGTCTTAAGTGCAGGAAGAGTGCCATTGCAAAACCACGAGTAACAGAAATACTTGTGTTAACCAAATGATGGCGGTCACTTTAATAATTCTCCCTTCCCAATTACTATTTAAGTACACAGAAAAATCATCTTTCTTTAACAGGAAAATGACTGAACTCACCAGATAACACTGAAACTCTGCATTTATTTCATTAATGGATCTTGATAACAAGCTATTATTGCTAGAACCCAAGCATGCTATCAGCAGAAAAGTGTGTACCAAATGAGAATCTAACTGGTGCATTGAGCCAAACACTTGTGCTCTATCCCTACACATGTCAGTGATAGACCATACTCTGCATGTAGCCTGAGAAAGTCTGAAAGCATTCCAGTTACCAAGCATTCAGTGAATACATTGTTGATGAACAGACCAACTACTAAGCCCCAACAAAAAAAACAATGTATCGAATATCCTAATAAACTTTAAAAAAAAAACTCATAGAAAAATATTAGTGTAGGAAAAAAACCAAGTATTCAACCTTTAACCCTAACTTTAAAATGATGAGAAAGGTCTGGGAGCATACATTGGGTTTAAAAAGATACAACAGTGGCCCTTTCAATATCTCGCTATAACATGAATTAGAGTTCTACTCATCATATGATAGTACTTGCAGGAGGAGCCTTTCAGGGTTAGTGGAGATCCTGAGGGTGGGGCCCTTAGGACAGAGTTGCTGCCCTTCTTAGAATAAACACTACAGAAGATCCCACCTCTCTCTCTCTATGTGAGTACACAGGGATTAGTGGCCTTCTACAAACTACAAAGACAGCCTCACGATAACCCAGCCAGTCTGGCAGACTGATCTTGGACTTCCAGCTTCCAGAACTGTGAGAAAATAAATGTCTATTCTTTAAACTACCCATCTATTTTACTATAGCAACCTAAGAAATTACACAGATTGCTGCCTTTATCTTTATATAAGAATCATTCTAGATCATAATATGCTCATATGGTTTAGACTACCATAAATGTTTTTACCATACAGTAAGAGGGCTAGAAGTAGTTGGTAAATATTCATTCTTCAACTGCCAGTTGTTGACAAAAACACAAAAGGGAAAGAAAGAAAAACTCCACAATTATTTTATCAAGTAACTCAGAAATGCACTTTGGGGCCGGGGCTGCCTCATTAGCAATAAGTGCAGACACGCAGACATTCCCCACACAAAACCTCTTTCAGCAGCATCAGAAAAAGAATGCTTTCTGCATGTGTCACTTCTCAGGTCTGGGCCTCTAGCACGCTTCTTGTTATATGCAATTAGCTCCATGCCAAGATTTAGTCCATTTCATAATAAATCCCTTGACCGCATTAACTGTAGGCTTGGCAGACTCGGAAAGGCCTTATTCAAGCAAGCAGAAAACAAGCCACAAACATATCCCACAGCAAAATGCACTTGCTAGATGCCAACACACAACACATTTCAACAGTTTGCCTTGCCCTCCTCTGTTCATACCTCCCCCTCCATGTGAGGTGGAGAAGGAGAAGAAAAACACAACCTGCCATGTGACTGTGATTAAAGAGCACACAAGAACAAACAAAGCAAGACCCTTGGCTTACTTCTTCCCCTCTGCTTCATCTTGCTACTAGCTCATTCTCTGGCTCTAACCCTGCAGACCTACTCCCTCACCCCCACCCAGAACCTAAAGTCACTTCACAGATGAGAGGCAGCGTTTACCCTCATTTAAACAGTAACCATCTGTTGCTGGCAGGAGGACTATGGCTCCTTCTCAGGTTTCCAGCTTTGGAACACGAAGGCTGTGGTGCATTGTGGTGACTGTGTGGGAAACAGGCTCTGCACAGAATTAATAAGAGCTTCCTCTCTTCATGCCACGGCAGAGAATCAAACCTTTTAGTCTTCCCAGTGATCACTGCTGGTGAAAATAATAGGAACAATAGCCCTGTTGGGGGGTTGACTTGATGCTACACAAAGCTTCATTTCAATCTTGTTTTTATTTGGCTAATTAGAAATTCTATTCTTTATCTGGGAAATGCCTGGAGAAGGTAAAAGGTAATTAATTTCAGGTATATTATATTATAATATACTGACCTAGATAAAGAATATTTTAACCACAAGTAAGCTAAAATGAATATAAAAGGAAAGGAGTAACATCTTTATTAAAACTCTACTGAGTCCCTTTTTGCATAATACATTTCAAACACAACCACTGTGCTATTTACAATAAAGATATCTTGGGCTATTTTTCTGAGATCCCATGCAAGAGAATTCTGGTATTAGCATACTAAAAGATTAATATTATACATCTTTTCCAACGATCTGATATGCACCTACAAAAAGAAAGGAAAGACTCCTAAAACCTGTACTTTATTTTCTTTAAAAGGCATTCTCCAAGAAAAGGAAGAGAGATAATAATTATAAAGGGGGGGCATCAGTACGGTTCAGTCAGTAAAGGCACTGAAGGGACCTGACACCTGGCTTTGATCCCCCAAATCCACAAAGGGGATGGAGAAAACTGAATCCCAAAAGCTCACGGGTGCACAGGTCTACCAGCTTAGCTACAAGGAAATGTGTGGCTGTCTTTTGTTTATAGAATCCCATGAGCCCCACACCTTTCTCCTTTTCTGTCCATTAGGCTGGTTTCTGATACTCTTAATAAATATCTGAGATCATTCACTTAACAAAGGGGGAAAGCTTGAGAGGTTTGCCCCCGTGGCCTGTAGGGATGAGGATGCAGAAGTTCATTTGCAGAGTATATAGAGAACGAACTGTCCAGCTCCTGGTACTCAAAAAGCAAAAAAGAGAGAGGTTAGGGTCCATCGGTTCGCTTTGCAGGAAGGGCCCCAAGACCTGCCTGCAGCCTCCCACTGGTTCCTGCTGCTCCACATAGCACCAATCTGGGTAGTAAGCCTTTAACTCACAATAGAACGTTCTGGATTAACTCTGTCCAAGTGCCAAGCATTCTCCTTCCCTTCCTTCTCTCTCTTTCCTCACACTCTGATCCCCATCTGCCAACTTTCCTTCCCAAGGTGCCTGAGTTTGGTCACGTGACCTGTGTTGGGATCTCTACAGCACTTCCTATGTTCTGTCCCGTCTCTCCTCATCACCATTTTCCTCCAGTCTGTGTATCCACTGTAACACTGTCAGCATGCTAGGAGGTGACAATGGGCTGGGTATTGTAAAGATAATATTCTGGGTCACTGTGATTGTAAGGGAGTTTTTACACTAAAATGTTTTCAATGTAATTTTCTATCATAATTTTCAGAAAAACAAGTTACTCGGTACAAAGGCAGCACTGGCATTATCTTTGTGGAAGGTATGTACTTAGTTTTTAAAAACAATAACCATGACTTTGCGCACTCAACAGTGTAGTTGTATAAAATAGAATACAAAGCCATTACATCTAATGGCTGTGGCTCAGATCTCCAACACGCTCCCTGATATCTGTTAGGAATAAAGCTTAGGGAACCTTGGCAGATTCCATGGCAGGCAAGGGTGACCGAGGTGGAGGCACAAACATGACAGTAGACAGAGCTTAAGTAAGAAGTTTTATTAGAAACGGAAAGGGCAGAAGAAAAGAGAAACGAGGTGAAGAGACACAGAGACTGAGACAAAGGACAGAGGGAGAGGGAGACAGAAAAAGTCCTGTCTGCCCCAGGGGAACCGCAGAAAAGTGAGAGGGGAAAGAGAGAGCGGAAAGAGTGTTTGTGGGCAAGGGTCCTTTGCACATGAGCTGACCAGGTACTGCCTGAGTGCGTTCTGTCGGGTGACAGAGGCAGGCCAGAACAATGCCTGAATCCTTACAATATTAGTCAATCAAGTAAAAAAAAAAAACAAAAAAAAGACAATCATGTTCAAATCTACTGTAAGCTCCATTTGTTAACTTACCTTCTAATTCAATTTTAACTTCATTTGAAAATTTTAAACTAGGCTTTGGAGGGCATAAAATTTAGAATTTTTGTACCTCAGAATATTTAAATCCATTACAGTATTGCAGTGACCTTTTTAAAATTTCTAGATTCTTTTTTCATCTTTGACAAATAGAATGATAATTATTTTTTCTTTTTCCTTTTAGCCACTTATGGACTTAACATTTTAGGCACTCGACATAGGAATATCATATAACTGATTTTTTTCTTTCTTTATGAGGTGCAACATTATTTGTCTCTGCACCAAAAAGCAGTGTATTTATGTTTATTGTGATTATAGGCATATTTAAATCCATACACAGCATCTTGCTTTCTGCTCGACTCCTTAAACTTAGCCTCCTCTGCACAAAAAAGCATTGTCTCGTGTATAACCTTTCCCTTTGAATACATTTGCAGAGCTGTGTCACCAAAGTTCAGTCAATACAGTATTCTCTGATATTTTTTTTCTGGAATTTTTTTTTTTGTAATTTGGCCTCTAAAGATTTTCCTTGCTGTCTTTTCAGCTCAATAATACATTTAAAATTATATTTAATATTAATTTGACCTTTTATATGTTTTCAATCCTAGAAAACATTTTTACAACTCATTCTACATCAGGTCATCTTTTATATACATATATACATAGAAATTAAACAATTCCCGCAAATGCTATGAAACAGGCTCGTTCCCTAGTCACAAGTGTTATCTCTGTCTAAAAACAAACATAACCTGCCTTCTTCCTTATGATACTTACAACAAGTTAGAGTAGAAAATATTCAATCTCTCCTATTTTACGTAGCTGTTGGGAATGAAAAACTAGCTAAATGGTTGTAAACATCAATAGTTATGACTTTCAAAGTAAAGTCATAACTTTAATTTGATGGTTTTACAGGGTTCTTTTAGAAACTCAATGGAAAAAGCCACAACAGCTGGGTGTCATCTCAGTTCTCAGCTGGGTTCACTCAGGCATGCAGGAGGCAGTGCAGGCTGCTGAGTCAGCCCATATGCACCAGGGCCTCTTAGACGATTTGGGATCAGCTGGCTGGTGGCTCCTCCGTTAAAGCTGACCTAGAATGGGTGAACTTAACTCTCCTCCACCCGGCTGTTCACCTGATAGCAGGCTAGTCTGCCTTTGTTCTACTCAGAGCAGTGACAGAGTTCCAACCAGCAGCAGAAGCACTGAGAGCTCTAGGTGCCTAGAAACTGGACAGCATCACTTCTGCAGGTCCAACCTGCACTCAAGTGTTGGGAAACATACCCCATACCCTATTGGAGATACAAGAAGTGCTACAAAAGTTCAGTCTGAAGGCCTTTAACTAAACAGCTTCACTTCAAAAGCACCCAATGTGTGACATTATCTTTGGGCCAAAACAAGGAACATAGGTATGTATTTATCCTTGTCCACATTTGGTAAGCTACAATGTATGTGTAATTATTCTTTATTTTAAAATAATTCCAACTAATTCCTGTTATCTTACCCTAAATACTCTATTACAACAGCATAAGTTAGAAGTTTGCGAATGATTGGCATGTAAAATAACCTTCTTTCTAATTAAAATTTAAAAATTAATAAAAAAGTTTGTAAATGTAAATTTTCAATCACTAAATTTCAGAAGCAATAAAAAACAAACTTGTTACAAGCATGATGAGGGAAAAATATTTTATACAGACAAAAAAAATCCATGAAAATACACATCCTATATTCTCACCTCACATTTCTATGTATTGAGCAAACCTAACCAAGAATTTTATGTCTATCTTTTATCTACCTTCCAGTCATATAATATGCTTATTAAATACAAACAAATATCATGTAAAGTGTAATAATTGCCTACCTATAATGTAGCTATATAATTATATTACACCTCATAATATCATGACATATATATTAAGAAATATACTAAATAACACAATCACCATTATAGTAACATATACACTACACATTCATTAGTGCGTGTGTTATGAAAATGCTAGCTCATTAATAAGCTGATCATTCTGCATGGACAATCTTTGTGAAAACAAATGAACAATGTAAGCAAAAGACAAATAAATATTATGTCAATAATTTGTAAGAGGCCCCTGGGGAAAGAGTTGTTTGCAACAAAGACAGAAAGTAAAAGATGGAAACACCAAGAGGTGTGATGGGATGGAAAACACTCTGTCCTGTCATGTTTTAATAGACTCTGACCAAGTCAGAGGCCAGAAAATTCACACATACAGATATGATGTGTGATTTCATGGCCTAATACCACCCTATTCTAAAAAAGCTACCAAAGCACAACCACCTTTTAAAACAAGGAGTTGTGGATTGAAGTCCAGCTGAGGATGTCCCCTTAGTTGGGGAAGATACATTCAATAACTCTGCAGGTCTTCACCACAAAGGAAAGAGAAGGAAAATCAGCAGCACTGGGGACATCCTAAAAATACAGTGTGACCCAGAGACTGTGGCAGAGAACAATCCCACTCTCTTCCATAACTCTGCCAAGAGAAAGTTCACACCTTAGCTATAAGTGTCTCTGAAGGAACATTATCCAATCATTTGTACTGGACACCAAAATACAAGGAAGATAACATTGGTAACCACACTCTTATATTTATCACCATAATACCTGGTAAATTCTCTTTAGAAACCCAATTATTTATACCTTTACCTCAAGATTGTAAAGAAGGTCTGAAGAATCCCATGTGAAAGTTATGCACAGTTGTGGTAGCTTGCTTTTCTGTTGCTGGATTTACATCATGACCAAAGGTAGTTAGGGAGGTAAAGATTCATTTCAGCTTACAGGCTATGGCCCATCATCAAAGGAAACCAGTGAAACCTCAACCAGGAAGTACAGCAGAAACCACCAGAAGAGCAGTGCCTCTTTCTGACTCTCTCATCATTAGTATTTTATACAGCCCAGGACCACTCCATAGGGATGGCACTGCCCACCGTGGCCTAAGTCCTTCTACAACAATCATTAATCAAGGCAATTCCACATAGACGGGACCATAAGCTAATCTGATGTGAGACATCTCCCAATTATGCTTGCTCAAAAGACTCCAAACTGTACCAAGTTGACAGCTGCAGCTAAGGCAACGATGTAGTGTATAAAACTACTCTTGAGTCAGCAGTTTAACACCAGTTAAAATCTCTACCCTACCTTTCCTAGACTTGAGTATCCTGGACCAGATATACAAATCCTGATACTCTCATTTCCCTAATCTAGACAATCAGGGCTATGAAACTGATTTCCTGTCAAGCATTCTAAAAAATGGATGAAACAGTATGTTGAGTGTTTACTACAGCACCGGACAAGTACAAGGCTGCAGAAAGAACCAACAATAATGACAGCATGGAAAGGCCAAGGGCGATGTGCCAACTAAGTATTTACAGTATCTTCATTTCTGTTCCCAGTTCTCTGGTGAAGAAGGTAAGGCTCCTTGTTGAAAGCAGGCATACATCTGTTTCCACATGGAAACCCAAGATATATTTGGTGAAAGAACAGTCTATACATCCTGAAGTTAAAAAGAAATACAGAATGCTACCATGTTTCCAAACACATGCTGTTAAACATTTCTTCTTTTATGGAAAGGGAGACAAAGCCATTTTGAAATTGAACTGATGGAAAAAATATTATTTCTCCAAATCTTCCTTGGGGAGAAACTAGTAGACGACAGCAACATAGGGGCCTTTTTCATACCAGTATCCAACCTGAGCATCCATTAAATTCACTACACAGATTCTTGGCAATATACAGCTGGAGCTGAGCCACAGTCTAGAGAAGGAAATACACTTTTCAAAGCCTCACAAATTCAGCCAGATGAACAGCCAGGCTTAAGCCACTGACATCCTTTAGAGTAAGACATTTATTTTCTTCTCACTTACTTAGCCCACATCGTATATCAGCCTGATTTACAAAGATTACTTTGAGAGATGGACTCTCCTGAAGCCAGCATTCAAGGTATCAGTCACAGCCACATTTTACTCTTGAAGTAAGGGTCAAAACTCACCTAGGCCTGGATACTGCACCAACTTTTCTCACTACCAAATCCTCTTGTGAGGTTCTTCCCATCTTTAAACCACTAACATGCGATTCTCTTGTTCCTAAGAGTTTGTTAGAGTACCCTTTTAATTCTTTTTTTTTTTTGAAGGTAAATTGTTCCGCCTTGAGTTTACACAGCATTTGAAAGTATTCTGATTTTCTGGTTGTTCTTGAATAAAAATAAATAAAAGGTGTATGATGCACAGCCAACTCTAGAAATGTCTTTCCTGTTCAGAAGGTTCTGTTTTAGGAAATGAGAAATGCACATAACTTAAGTAGCATTTAAATGTTTCTCTAAAAGTCTAAGTATATGGACACAATCAGAGTACTTGCTGTTTTTGCAACATTAAATAGTAAGATAATTATTTTCCAGTTACATGCACTTCTCTTATGAATGTCATAAACAGTAAATACCAAAAACATAAATCTGCAATCAATTAAACTTAGTTTATGAGGTCTAAATAATCCTTGTGCTAGCTAGTTTTATGTTAACTTGACACGGGCTAAAGTCATTTGGGAAGAGGGAACCTTAGCTGAGAAAATGGCCCCATCAGATGGGTCTGTGGGCAAGCCTGTGGTGCATATTCTTAATCAGTGATCAATGGAAGAGAGCCCAACCTACGGTGGGTGGTGCGACACCTGGCTGGTGGTCCTGGGAGTGATAAGAAGGCTGGACACAACATGAGAAGAAGCCAGTTCAGGGGCATTGGTTCCTCCCTTCTTGAGTTTCTACCCTGACTTCCCTGAGTGATGGACTACAAGCAGCAAGGTGAAATGAGCCCTTTTCTTCCCCCACAAGCTGATTTTGGTTATAGTGTTTAATCACAACAGTAAAAACCCTAACCAAGACAATCCTGACAACAAGAATAACTACAACACTATCAAACTTGATATTAAAATTAACTTTTCACTATTTAACGTAGCTTTTCCCATATGTACAGGCTTTAAAATAGACATTTAGCTAAGGTTATGCAAGAATGCTTTCCCAAAATGTTGGCCTAAGCCAAAGGAATACTTTGACTACAGTTCTTATGGCCAATAATGAGATAAATATAATCACTGAGTAACAAAGTGAAGAATCAATGTTATGTATTAAACTAAATTTAAAAAAATAAAAAAACCACTGAATGCCTCAGATGCTTGTCACAATGCTTTCATTTGTGTTTAAAGCATCTTTTAAATTGTATACTCTGAGGAAGTATGAGGCAATGTTGAGTAGAAAGAAGTGGTTCATTTGGTTCAAATGCCAGCTCTTACTTTTTACCTTAGATAAGCCTCCTAACTTCTCTGTGTCATGGTATCCTCATCTGCAAACCAAGCTAGGAGTAGCAACCACTCTCTAGAGTGTTAGAAATAGTGAATGACATGATAGATACAGAAACAAATTACATGCATCTATTTTAAACAATTACCATCAAGATTGTAACCAGCATTTTTAAAAACCAGAACAAATTACAGGTAAACTTTGAAGAGATCTGAAGATATAATGTGGAGGTTCTGTGCTTTAATAAAGTCATTAGAACAGAATCAACAAGGCAGTATTAAAATATTCAACTGACAGTCAAAGTGTTGGTAGTTTTAGTTCCATAAGGACTTCATGCAAACTGGTAACACACTAACCTGTAACAGATAAACTGAGGTACGCATGGTGAGAAACTAACAAAACAACAAAAAGCCAGTTAAATGAAATTGGAACCCATTTTCTGAGTATCTAGGCTCTGCCATTAAACACAGTGGACCAGAGCAAAGAGGGATGGAGCAGCCAGTCCTAGGTGTCACATGATCAAGCCCAACTAAAGAGAGAGAGAGAGAGAGAGAGAGAGAGAGAGAGAGAGAGAGAGAGACTAGTTTTTCAGAACCAAATAGGAAATTAAAGCAAAAAGAGACAGAGCCCATGTACCTTCACCTCTAGCCACATCCCACGTCTGGCAAAAGGCTCTTTCCTGTGGGCATGAACTAGGATCACATCAATAGCTGTGCTTCAGCCACAATTCTCCAGAAGAGCAGAAACAGAATGCACAAACAATTCCAAAAGGAGAGTTGTTGGGTCTGATCACATGATCACAGGCTGGATGGTCCACAATGAGCATGTATACATCCAAAAGGCTGAGAACTCGAAAGCTTCTGGTCCCATGATACCAAATAAGTATAAATTGAAAGCCCTAGAAGCACCATCCAATGTCCACTGAAAGCCCTATTGAACTGCTGAAGAAGGTAGAGTCTGGTAGGCAGTAGAAGCCTCCAATAGGAAATCCTGGCCTTGTCTTTTTCTGCTTTTCTTCCATCCAGGCTCCCAGCATATTGGATGACACCTGCCACATTCAAGGAAGATCTGACCCTTGTTACTCTTTCACGTATCAATCCTCCCTGTGAATGTCCTCATAGGCACAGCCAGGGGAATACTTTACTAATCCTCTAGGCAGCAATCAATCCAGTCAAGTTGATCATCAAGATCAACCATCAAGTATTGGAAGAATGACCCCAAAATGGACAAAAGCTTTTCCATACACTTCACCCTGGTCCTCAGAAGGTTAGCGATGCTCTGCCCCACACCCAAAGTGCTAATGTTTGGAACGAGAGAGCAACTGGATCACAAGCTACTGATTTCTATTATCTCCCCAGCCATTTCCCCACATAAAGAAATCCCATGTTTCTCATAAGCAAGTATGGAAGTCAACTGTTTGTACAACAATAATAACATCCATGCCATTATTATTTTATAAAAGGGGAGGTTGACTTCAGTACTGAGGTTCCAGTGCAAAGCTGCGTGGCAAGATGAACTCTGAGGCTCTGCTGAGAGCAGCAAGCGCATGTGGAGGAAGTCACCTGAATTGTGAGCCAGGATGCAAGAAGAGACAACTGCTTAGATCCCACAATCCCTTTCAAGGACCTGGACAAGATCCACAGGCTGTATGACTGTATGATTCCCACCTTACACACAGGTCCACATCCCTTTCAACAGGACAATGATAGATACCAAACTTTTACCTCAGAGATGTTTGTAATGCAACCACACAAACACAGCACAAGAGGTATATAATATAGTCTCCCAAATAAAATTCTCCATACTGAAAACTTCAGTTTTGAAACAATGATTGAGATGATGGGTATGTTAATTTACCATGAACTAAGCATTAAATATTGCATATGTAAATTATTTTACCTCGATTAATTATTTTAAAATATTTTTAAAAGCCAAAGGTAAATTTAACTGCAAAATACTTAACCCAGGTAATTAAACTGGATCCCATTTATAGCCCCAAAGGTAATAGTAAGACCTATAAACTTAATTATTTCTATATTCTTACTTAAAATTATGTACCCAGGAGCTGCAAAGATGAATCAGTTGTTAGGACCACTTGCTGATCTTGGAGAGGAGCTGGGTTCAGTTCCTAGCACCCACCCACATGGAGAATCGCAACCATGTGTTAACTCCAGAATGCAATGTCCTCTTTTGGGCTTCACAGGCACCAGGTATGCATATGAACCTCTGGTGAGGGCAGCACACCACAGGTATGTAGGTGGTACACATGCACACATCAGAATAACACTCATACAAATAAAATACAATTCAATCATTTTATTTAAAAAAGCATATAACCAGGGGGCTGTAAAATGGCTTCCCAATTAAGAGCACTGGTTGTTCTTCCAGTAGGTCCAAGTTTGATTCCTAGCACCCATATAGCAGCCAAGAACTGTCTAACTCCAGGTCTAGAGGCCCACGACCCTCTTCTAGACTTCATGGGCACACATGGTATACAAACAAGGACCACCACATCTATACATAAAGAAATAGATATTTTTAAAATGTATGTTACCAACATTTCTTACAGTCATTTGAAAAAAATAAAAGCTTTCATAAATATGTACAAGTATCACTCAAAAACTTTACTAAGTATATTTATATGATTTAAGGGCTTTAAAAATCAATTCAATAAGAAAAGGCACATTAAAATGTATAGATTTGCCAGGGATGGTGGCTTATGCCTTTAATCCCAGCACTTGGGAAAAAAGATAGGCGAGGCCAGACTGATCTAGAGTGAGTTCCAGTACAGCCAGGAAACCTACATAGAGAAACCCTGTCAGATGTGTAGGGGAAGCTGTAGCCACGCCTACTTAGGGGTTGGCTACAGGTGTGCCTGACCACACCCACCTAAGTAGGCATAACACAGATGGATGGATGGATGGATGGATGGATAGATAGATAGATAGATAGATAATAAAATTAAAAATGCATAGTTTTAATTCTTATTCTTCCTCATTTCTTATTGGAACAGATATTTTAAAGTACATTTTGATGTCTTTATTCTGAGCCAGTTCACCGGTACTGCAGCATTCACACAAAAGAGACATCACTTAAGTCACATGGCATGCTGCTATCTCTTCTCCTTACTTACATTCCTCTTAATGAAATATAAACTGGTTTAATCTCACTGAAGCATCCAGTATTTTTTCCTATTAATTTTTGTTTATGTTTAGATTTCATGTATTCCCTAATCCTCTGTCCCTGAAAACAAGAACAAAAACAAACAACAACAACAAAAAAAAACAAGCACCCCCTATAAGTTGACTCATAAAAATCTGACATCCAATTCTCAAACATTTTGAGTTTACATGAAGTGTTCTTCTACCATATTGCATTGTACACACTTGTTCACCTGTGGTACAGTTGCTTGGAAACTGTGAGATTTATGTCTGAAGCCTTCTAGAGACTCTTATTTCCTGTCTCTACTAGGGCTATGACTTAGGCAGGTGCCCCCTAGGTCTACCTTCGTTACAAAAAAAAAAGAAAAAGAAAAAAAATGCAAGGGACAATATTTACTATAGTCAACTCTATTTAATTTTATTTATTTTATTCTATCTTATTGTAAATGTATGAATATTTTACGTGCATGTGTACCTGGTACCCAGAAAAGGGAGTTAGTTCCCCTGGAACTGGAGTCAGACATTCATGAGGTATCATGTGGGCGCTGGCAGTTGAACCCAAGTCCTCACATGGAGCAGCAAGTGAGCAGCAAGTGCGCTTAATCACCAAGCCTTCTCTTCAGCCCCTTTGAAATGTGTAGGCCAAGCTGGCCTCAAATTCATGTTCCTCCTGCCTCCACCTCTTCAGCATATTCAACTAGTGACAAAGCCAGCATGAAGTATATAGTGGCATCCTGTTCAGCCAATAGATTTGAGATATAGGCCTTAGGGTGTGACTTCAGAGTTAGGACATTATCCCTTATAAGGAAGAGGCAGGGCCTCACTCTCTCCAAAGGCAGAAGAACACAGCAGCTATTTACATTCATTATATGAGCATTCCCCAAATAAATGTCTGTTATTCTTTATTCGGGCGATAGTGGATTTCCTTAGCCTATATCACTAGTATGTACCACCCATCTCACATTTCCTTCTAAAAATCAGTGAAGCCATTGGAACTATTAGCCCTAAAAGAGCGGTGGGATAAGTTTGCTTGAAAGCAGAATAACCTTGTAATCTAGTTTGTACTAGCTTGAAAAATGCTATCATAATGAAGTCATCAATATTGGAGAAAAGGTTATCCCTGAGTGTGTAAATGTTTGAGGAACAGACTAAGCATGTAAGCCAACATCACAAATGGAAGAAATGAGCTTCTTGCTCCTTCCAGAACAAACCCACATCCACACTGTCATGGTGATTTACACCAGTTTCCCTTATCTTGTATACTTTTGGTGATAATTACAGGAACAATCACACATTCCATTCATTGTATAAACTATATCTTTCTATTGATTTCAGCAGACCATAAAGTCAATATCAAAAAGCAATAATGTCACCTATCAGCATCCCAAACCCTTTAATAATTACCATGACTTTACCTGTATCAACAAGGCATCGAATGGTCTTCACTTCCCTTCACATCTGATGAGTACCTTGAACTCCAGCCTGTCAACAAAGGATTAAAAAAAGTGAGTTTCTATTTGCTTTACTCTGTTGACTTGCAGAGAGTCATGTACCAACACCTCTGCAGAAGAAACAGAGAGAGACACACACCGTGCACCATGAAGTTCTTCCCTACTCCTTTTGTGAAGGAGGGCATACTTTATCAGCACAATACAGCAGACACAGCAGCTAGTCTTTCTGAAAAACAACATGGAATCTAAGAGGACTTGCAATTTCTGGATGCTTTAAGCTTAGACAGATAGATAGATAGAAAGATAGATAGATAGATAGATAGGTATGTATATAAAATTTGCTTAAGCTTAAATATATATACTTGTTTAACTACAAATATTAAATTATATATAAATACATATATTGAATATATTAAACAAATATATATGGGCATGTATGGGTATCTGTATTTATGTATAGATGTACTTTTTATGTATAATATTTTCATAGCCTTTGAGTATTCGTCAAATTAATACCTTTTCTAATAAACTATATAAACCACAATTAGATATTAATTGGATAAGAACTAAGATTTTCTATATGTTTTCTATATTTTTAAAACTTAAGAGAGTAAAGTGAATAATAAATATAATAAATTGAGCAATAAAAATAAATAATAGAAAAATAAAATAAACACTGAATAGAGAAAACTGAATGCAATACAACTATGTCTCAAAGTAAGGTGAGACAACAAAAACAAAAACATAACACTTTTCACTCTATTGTTTACAAATCAAGTTGTTAAGGGATTATCTGGATTAAACTTCCAAAGGACATGACACCCACATTATTAAAATAAAACTCGCATAAATCCAAAAGAAACTAGTATCTACATCATACTTCAAAATTGACCCTACAATTTTGTCAGATACAAATGTCTTTAACCAAAATCAGGGAAGAACTTTGATTTACCACATAAAGTATTTCAATAGCGATCGGAGTTTGAACCCTGGATCCCACATGATAAAAGAGGAGAACTGCTTCCCTCAAGCTCTACCTGACTGCCACATGCACATAAACACACATGAATGATGGGAGATGCCCTTCTGTGTATATATTTCTCTTATTGGTTGATGAATAAAACACTGATTGGCCAGGCAGGAAGTATAGGCAGGGCTAGGACATGAGGAGAATTCTGGCAAATGTAGGAAGCCAGAGTCGTCATGTTGAGCCCAGGAAGAGAGGTTGTACAAGGCGTTCTCTGGTAAGATAAGACAATTTGGAAATACATAGGTTAATAGAAATGGGTTAATAATTAAGACCACCTAGAAAGATTTTCAAACAAATTTTTCAAAAATATATCCACCAAAATGGGGAGGGGGTGATGTTTAAAACAAGTGGTTATGGAGTCTAAACATATAAGCTATCAGAAGAATATTTTCTATATTCTTACTTCAGGAAACTTATTTATATCCACACAAAAATGTACAACAATTCTATTTTTCATCTTTTAAAATATGTATCATGGTACTTGCTTATCTTTTAGTAAATGCTCATTCTCACTACAAGGTTATATTCTGTCACATGAAAGACTTTGTATAATTTAATTTTCCTTCATACTCCTATCAATCTTTATCCAGAAAGGAAACTCAGTACAAAGGTAGGTTAGAATGTTAATTCATCTGTTACTTTTGAAGTAATGATTATGAGATAGACACCACAATAACTTCAGGAAAGACAAACATAAATAAGCTATACACAATATCTACTTTAGAGACAATGTTCCAGTGAAAATAATTCCGGAAGAACAATAAAGCTGGACAAATTATATCATTGTATTTCAAAAGATATGGTAAAGATATAATAATCAAAACAGTGTCTTGGTGTCTTGAAGACAGGCATACACGTAACTGAGGCCAAATAGACTGTAGAAAGAAATGTCTTAATATGTGGTCAAAGGTAGTCTGACAAGGGCAACAAGAGCATTCAAAGCAGAAAGAGAAGATATTTCAACAATGCATTCTGGGGGAAGCAGACATTCACATGTCAGAGAAGGTTAGACTCTCACATACCACCATCTGCAAAAAACAGCACTGGACAGAAGATCTAACTCTTAAACTTAAGGCTCCAAGAAGCCTAGGAAAGAAGAGTTATGATACTAGATCTGGCAGTGGCTTAAAAACAGAAAAGCAAAAACAGGGAAATGAGACTGTTAAAGACAATAAAACACTTGATTTCAAAAATGGGTAGAGAACGCCAATATCTATTGCTGCAAAGATGAAGTAAAAAATGGCCAGCAGTATTGTTAATCCATGCTCCACGTCTCTAAGTGGTGAAAGCTGAATCACAAATATTCCCCAAATGCAAATAGGTTGAGATTTGATTTTATGGTGGTAGGTACTTTGCTCAGTATTGGAATCCTAAATGGTAGTGGGAGACCCCAGTCCTCTCTTCTCCCCCAGTTCATGATACTTGTGGTTTGCTTCCACCATGTACTCCACCAAGATAAGCTGCATTGCCAAAAACCAAAGTAATGGAGCCAATTGATCATGGGCACAAATGTGCAAGACTGTGAGACCAACATTTTCTCTTTATAAGCTAATTAGTAAGGACATTTTGTCATAATGATGGAAAATGCTAATATAAGAGTAACACAAAGCTATGAGATATCACACCTCACATCTAGTTATAATGTCCACTATCAAATTCTGGGATAGTGAGGTATAGTTCAGGGAAAGATTGTGCATTTAGCATTGCAAGTCTCTTAGTTTGATTGCTGGGAGGAGATGGGGAATATGGAAAAATTAAAATTGGGAGAAACGTACAATGATACAGACAGTAAAGAAAAGAAGATTGGCTCCTCAAGAAGTCAATAATAGAATGACCAGGGTGTCTAGAAATCTTACTTTTGAATATTTATCCCAGACATAAAAAAAAACAATATCCAAGAATTTAAAGAAGGATCACAAAAAGTAGTTTATACAATCCTGATCATAGCAATAGCATCCAAAATAGTCAAGATGTGGAAGCAACCCAAACATCCACTGAAGTATGCACAAATAAACAAATTGTGGTATATACACAGAATGAAATACTATTCAGCCTATTTCATGGTACCATGTGTGACCTTGAGAACATGATGCTGGTGAAATAAGCCAACTCCCAGAAGATAAATAGTGGGTATCTAAAGTCATCAAATGTATAAGAACAGAAAGCTGCAAAGTAATTGCCAGAATGGTGGGGCAAGGATTGGGAGCAACAGTATGATGGATACAGTTTCAAGTGTGCAAGATGAGAAGCTCTGCAGAACCATTGCTCAGCAGTGTGAATACTGCTGATACTTTGAGGTGCATTCATAGAAGTGGTTATGATGGGTAACTTTCAGTCGATGGTTCTTTCCATATTTTTGTGGTCAACCAGGCAAAAGTAATGAACTGTCTACAGGCAGCTACAACACAAGCACACACAACTTTGGCATGTGGATGATATTTAGACAAAGGGTGGAGAATCTAAGTAGAAAATTCAACACAAAAGTCAACTGTGGGAGCAGAAAGGTTGAGTAAAGGATATGTGATAGGTAGGGTTTTAGTTGGGGGGGTGGTAGGGGAGGAAGGGAGGGAGAAGGGAACTGGGATTGTCCTGTAATTCAATCTTGTGTCTAATTCAAATAAAAAAAATGTCAACTGCATACAAGAACAAACCTGCAGCTGTCAGAGAACTGAAGGACCCATGTGGAACCAGTGTGTGGAGCTTCATGGCATGTGGTGGTGGTCAGTCAGTCCTCACAGGAGAGTCCCCAAATGGCCTAACACACAAAGCTCTGACAACACAGTGAGGGGTGCAGAAAGAGATTGTGTTATCTGCTACCAGACCCTAGAAATCAGAACCAGTGGGAAAAGAATTCAGGTGGAGAGTTTCTCAATGCCCCAGGTAGAGACGATGTGGTCTGCAGAACCATACAGACAACTCCATGATCTGGATCCTTAAATGGAGACCTCAGTATCTTTCCAAACCCCATCTGAACCTGTGCTACGTGTGAACTACACCCAAGTGCATTCTCCTGTTTTGACATCCTAGGTTCACGTTAAGACTTTCAGGCTGCACTGGACACATTTCCATTTTTTATATGGCTGATGGTTAACTTTCATTGATCCATGTTTTCTTAAATATCCCCAAAATAGATTGAATTTATATATGCCACCTATGAAAGATGAAGGAAATATTCAAATTTCTCATCTACAAAAGTTAAGAAATTCACACAATTTTAAAAAGAAGACAGAATTTGAAATCTCATATTTCAAACAAATACCAGCAACTAACTCTCGATTATACTGATACGAAAATTTCAACTATTGTTCCTAAGTTTAAACTATTGTTTATATTTCAGAGCGATGTCTACAAAGGTCCACACTCTCTTTTATACTTAAATTAGCACTTCTGAAACCCCAAGCCATATTGTAGGCCTTCACCGACAACACTATGAAAGCTGAAATATTAAAAAAATGCCCTGTGAGGTCACAGAGGCTGCCATCAGCCAGTAAAAGAAAACAGACCTCACTGCCAGGATGTCAATTACCCAGCCCTGGGCACTGGCTCACAGAAAGCCACAGCTTAAAATCATTATAAAGATAGCATTAAGACAATTAAACAAATTACTTGGGATCATGAGTCCTTAAAATCTCTTCCTAACTCAAAAAAAAAAAAAAGTACCAGAGGACCACCTCTGAAATTGAGATAAATTACAGAAAAGTGTTACAACATGAGTAAGTGCTCATTTATTTTCCTCTTGCAATTTAAAAATTTCCCAAGCATTTTTATATCAGGCTTTGGGGTATTTCAGCAATGCATACAAACTAAGCAAGCTGTTTAAGTATTTCAGAAATATGCTAACTTCCAAATAACCATCACACATCAGAGGTTAACTAAGCTTATGATTTTTTTAACCATTCTGAATGTCTTCACTCTGGGGCAGGTCCTTACCTTGCCTAGGCTACTCTAGAACTTCCTCTATAGCCACAAACAACCTCACATCCCCACCTTCCTGCCTGTCTCCAAATGCTGGAATTAGAGGCATCCATCACCATTCCCAGCTCTAATCAACAGCCTCATTGAAGCAATCAATCCTCTTCCATGTGAGCCAACGTTCTAGTTCTATTAACCCTTTAAAGTAACGGTATCTCAAAGACCCTACTCTCTTCTACAATTACTAAACTCTAGAGTCCAGAAAACCTACAACGAGATCCTGGTCAAGTTACTAAGTTCTTTTTTATTTTCAAAACAAAAATTCACGACATACAGAGGAGGGCAGAATGTAGATTTCCTTCCCTTGGGGTAAAGATTTAAAAAATTAAAATAACACCAGAATTTTGTAAATCAAGAAACGTGACTTTGTTGAAATACTAACAGTCCTGAATGTATCAAAATATTTATATAAAAATTATGAAGTAAATGTCAATCCTAACATAGCATAAGGGATTAATAACAGTTCCAAGCTCCAGAATATGTCTTTACCATAAGAAGAGTAATAATAGTCCACTATACAAAGGATGTACACATTAGTTTCTTCAATCTTGTCATTAACATACCACTTAACATTTAGTAAAAGCCTAGAACAATGAAGAGCCAAATCTTTGAGCTTGGAGATCCCTGGGTACAATTGTTGTGACGACTACTGTTTGGGAGATCTTAAGCAAGATATTGAACTGATCTCAGCCTTGGGTTCATCTTGTATAAATAGGATGATGCCTAATGCACATTTACTATAAGGATTACATGAGGCAATGTGCATGGAGCATGTGATAGAATTCCTCTCACGAAAAAGAAAAGGGAAGTGTCTGAAGCCCACACTTACAGACAGCGCTGGAGAGCCCAGGTGGTCCAGCTTCTCATCCTGGGTTGCCTCAAACACCAGAGCTCCAGACTGGCTCTCAAGAGTTTACCACACACCTCTTGGAGTTATTGGAAATCCCAAACATCACCTGGTATTCCCTTTCTTCGTATAATTTTAGCATCTAAATCAAGGCCAGAAGCCATAGTGACTTTCAACAGCGCTGGGGCAACCGGTACTTGGTGTTGCTAATGGAAGCCACTGTGCTGAGCATCTACCGCCTGAGGAAAACTGGAAAAGCCTCATGGTGACCAAGCTTTTCTGACTCCACTAGACTCAAGAAAAGTCAAACGATAGGATGGACTACTACCCCATATCCATTACTCCTAATCCTCAGTTCCCGAAGGTATCATGAAAGGAGCTAGAAGGACTCAGAAAATAAATAGTACTCTGATAGGGAAGCACCGATCTGAAACTTTAATGGGGAGCTCAAAGCTGACAGTGTCTACGTTGGCAACAATCCCCTCACAAGCACAAGAGAGCACAGCCAATAAGGTGTACTCTCCCTAAGCACTAAACATAAATTAAATTAAATCCTTTTAATTAAAGTGTTGCAAGAGCTCTTGACCTCAAATAGAGAGAAAGGGAGAATAAGGAGTAATCCTTCAGCAAGACACCCCACAGACACAGATGTGAAGTCCTACTGTGTAGCTGGAATGGCCTGAGAGAGCACCAAAAGTGGCTTATTGAGACCACATTGCAAGTTGAGTGCAGGAAAAACATCAGAAAACTAACCAAATAAAACACTAAGCTCTCATTGCTACAGCCCCCATGATGTGAACTGTCACCCAAATTAGTTTGAAAGCAAAGTTTGGTTCAGACTGATCATAGTTTAAAAAAACAGAATTTCAAAGGCATTTTAAGAAAGCAAGATAAATTCATTTTCCTTTAAGCCTACATTTCTTTATCACTTCTCTAATGTAAACTTTTAAACCTATTGATTACATACATTTTCAGCCCCATAAACCTTGTTAAATAGCCCTTGAGAGAACTACTGACTTACTAAATCCAAAAGGTACTTTATTAGTCAGGCCTCATAGGAGAAAACAATGATTCTATTTCTTATAGCTGCTTGGTTGCACATCGTACACACATCAATCTGGGATAGCCCTTAAGCATCTGCATGATTTCAGGGAAAGTAACAAGTTAAAACATGCCCATGAAAAGCATATGTACATACAAGCACACTTTAACTCATAGGGTGACACATACTTCTAATTCCACCAAACTCAGGAAAAATAAATATAACCTAAGGTCCACAAGGAAACTGAAGGTTGAAGATGCATGTCATCCAAACAGGCACATTTAGACAAAACAGCTCAGATTAAAACCCAGGCTATGTGCACTTGAGAGTCTATATTTCACTGTCTGAGAAGGACTTCAAAGAAAAAAGAATAGAAATTCAATGTCTGGCCTGAAAGAAGTTTTAGCATCACAGGAAAAGAAATCTGACTTCCTTCTTATGGTTAGTAATCTAAATTTTAAAAGGGATTGGACAAATAAGTGTTTTGTATAATATATGTGAAGGAGGATTCGAAGAGCCAAAAACACTCGAGAGATTTCATCTTGTATCTTAAAGAGTAAATGAAATCCTCAAATTATCTAGCAAGAGAATCCAAATTGTCACTGATATTTCTGGCATGGCTGAGAGAGAGGTAATGAGAAGCTAGAAAGACTGCAGGGGTTTTATTTTGCTGAAAGTTATCTTAGAGAAGTTATGAGAAAATCTTTGCATTGCCCTGATGTCTAAGACTCTCCTTCTGAATGCTGGATCTGCATAGAAAATACCCCCATGATCATGGACAGGAGAGCTAAAATCCAGCTGTCTATAAAGCTCTCACAGTCTCCCAGGATGGGAACTGAGATCAAATACCCACGATTCACAAACATAGTCATCCTCCTGTGAAACAGCTTTGATGAGCAAAAAGTCAAACAGATGCCCATGAAGATGACAAACACTTAGTTCCATGAGCCTGCTTCACTCTACTTCATCTCCCTGTGTCAAGTACTGGTTTCACCCTCTCTCTGCTTTCCATGGCTCTTCCCACTGCCCAAGCCATTCTCACTCTTCAACATTGGAGGCAGAGGACATTGTTTGACCCCAACCAAGGGTGTGTGATTCCACTTATTCTCCCACACCCAACTATAACAGTACCCCTTTCTATTGAGTAAGGGAATGAGCTTTACCCCTTATATGCAGCTAAACATAATATTCAATAACACAATCAGACTTAAACCGTAAACACTTACTGAACAATGCATTGATTTCGGTGTGAAGGTTTGAAAGACTTACATTTCCTTGAGGGTTTACAGACCAGTGCTTTCAATTTGCTCCAGGAAAAACATACATATTTATCCCACTGCAGATATATGCTTCTACTGGGTTGAATAAAATGAAATGGGGGAAAATCCAGAAAATTAAAAAGCAAAGATAGAAAAAATTAGGGAGGCAGAGAGTAAAAGAAAGCTATTTCAGATAAAAATTGAAGTAGTATAAAACTGAATCTCTTAGATATAATAATATAAACAAATGGAGAACCAGACATCCATTCTGAGATTTCTACTTTCATTAAATATCTTTGTACCTTGTGACATCAAAATGTGGATGTCACTCAAAATTAAGAGGGTAAAAGGACCAAGTTTTATGAAAGTGATGAGAAATTAAAAATTGGATACAAACAGGTGGGGAACACACGAGAATGCTTATGCCTTTTAATAAGCATCAAGACTTTAGATGAGAAACCTGCTACATACATGTCTTTTAATGTCAAGCTTGTAAATGATTTGTGTCTACCCAGAGCCCAGTCAACCCTGCTGGAGTGCCAAAGGAGATCCTCGGAACAGGATATGTTCTTAACATAAACAGTTAAGAACTTTATAAAAGCCAACTAAAGAGCCAAGGGAAAGGAAAAACCATAAAAATAAGAAAAAAAAACATGCAAGTGGAAAATGTCATTCATTTAAATAACAAATTATTCTGTATTAACTGTGGGGCCCTCCAGAGTACAGTGACATGGGGACTGAATCAAGTGTCCATAAAAACGGGCGAGTTGATTGTCATTACATGAGGAAAGCATTTCCAGCCACACCACAGTGACAAAAAAGAATGGGTGGCGAGGAACACAAGCTATGGTGGTTTGTTTGCTTGTTTATTTGTTCATTTTCCAGAAGACTTTGGAGCAGGTCTAAAGGCTGACATTGGGCCAGGAAACAGTTTTGCTAACAGAGATATTTTTCAAAGAGTCAGCAAAAAACAAGGGAGGGGTGAGGAACTCTGAAGAAAGGGTGAAAAGAGATACGACTAAATGATAGTATGATTGGAGTAAGGTTGTCCTAACCCAGCCTTGGAAGGCAGGAAGGCAGTGGGAATACAGAGGCTGAGGGAATCCCTCTACAGTGCAGAAGGCACATGGCTTATGTCTTCTTAGAGAAGAAAATGAGCACCCTCTGAATACAGACATGAAATTGCTATGTGAAGAAATTGAGAATAAGCGTGGCGATGTGATGTATCCAACGAATAGTCTTTTAAAATCATGGTAAGTATTTCAAAACTCCTAACAGAAATCAGAAGACAAAAATCACATGCTGAAGACAATTACCCTACTCTGTGACTTAGCCTAAAAAGTTGCAATAATATGTTCTACAAAACATAGTCTCAGCACGTGAATGAGTGAAACAGACAAGGCAGCTACACTGGGGATGCTCACCTCTCTTTGCAGGTAACTGAAGTCTCTTATATAGAAAATACTAGGACCAAGTTTACATTAAGAGTTGTGTACTATATATAGTCTTATATTTGTTTTAAAAAATAGCTAAATCTGTATTTTTCTTAGTTAACCTAGAGGAAGTCCATAAAAAAAACAACCCATCAACTACTGCTTTTTAATGGACATTTGAAAGTATAAAATGAGCTAGCTACCTCTAAATGCTAAAACCTTTTCCCCATGTGTATTACAAAGCTATCTCTTAGTAGAGAAGAACGAGTTGAAGATATCCTCCATACAGGTCTTATTTGTCCTCTGAAATCTGATTAAACCTAACGGAAAGGCAAACATGAGTCTGACACTCTGTTGACTTTCAGCCACTAAACCTAATAGTTCCACACCCAGCAGGCACCTTGAGCTGCACTCTTTATCAAAGGTGATGACCTATGTTAAGTCACGTTTCTAACCTATACTCAGGAAGTCCTAGGAAATGACCTCCTTCAATACAAAATCCAAGTCCCTTAATATACCACTGAGTCTTATCAAATGAGATATTTATAAAAGAAACAGAAAAACAGCAAACACCTTAACCATGGGATTCATGTCACCTTGATGGTCAAGGTCCTTTGGCCAACCCCACCCCAATACTATGAATATCACCTGGGTGCTGTTTAATACCTGGAGTGGAAGTTCTTACCCTGGTCTTTAGCCGGCCTTTCTTCCTCCTGCCACCAATAACCTCCTTTGCCATAGAGGATATACAAAATCTGAGTGGTTAAGATCCTCTGAGCCTCCAGCACAGGCTCTGTCTTCCGAAGACTAGAATGCAGCAGTTCACACTGGTGGGTACTAAAGCTATAGACCATGCCATTTCTTTGCATTCATAGACCCCCCAAATCCTTTCTATTAAAAATCGTGATGACTGAGATTACAGCCTTGTGGGTCACCCTTTTTCTCTATTTTATTCAATGAATACAATGAGAAACCACTAAAGCCTACAGAAACTAAGTATTCGTTTCACCACATTTATTGCATTCTTCCATTGCCTTTAGTCTCATGACCAAACACTAGTTAGTTACTCATGTGGCTTTAGTAGGCAGCCATACTGACCTGTAGGAAATTGTATTTAATTAAATAAAAAGAATCTAGTGCATTAGAAGATATGATTATTTATATATGGTTTGAGGAATAAACCCAGGAGCAACTCTTGAAACACGTAGATGAATCAAGAAGATATGCACCTCTTTCATTTGTATAATTAACACTATTTCTGAATAGTTTTGGGTCTGGTTCCCATCACAGATGATTCAAGTAAATAAAACGCAGCCACATAGTCGCCTAGAACTTAGGAAAAGGCATATCATAAAATGTTATCCACAAGAAAAGTCCTTTTTAAAACATACGGTGTCAAAATGAAACATTAGAGAAAAATACGCAACCAAAATTAGAAACCAAAGAGCAACTGCCAGCTAAACACAGGACCATGGTTTTGTCCCCTTTTCACTTTGAACAGTCTGAAACAAGCTTCTGTTTCTGTTTCTAACCTCTCTGAGCTGCCATGGATCGAGTGTACCACCTTACTTTAGTCCCTATGTTACCACCCCTAATTAGTGTCCTTGGGACCCACACAGGGTCAGCAGAACATTGCAGAAGCACTATGTCATACCAAGTACAATCTCTCAAAATGAATATCATTAATAAAGAATAGCATTGTTTGAGCTTCTCAAACTCTTACAATCCCCTTCCTCACTCTATTGTCTAAGGCTTTCCAATCAAGATGGCATTCATAAGTAGTTCCTACTTGGAACATAGTCAGTACTGTGCAATGCCAGTCACTGTTACTCCCAACGAAATGAAGAATTTCCTGATGAATAAACTTTAAAAACGAGTAAGTACATGTCATATGCTACCTAGATACAGTTTAGCTTTAGATCGATCCCATTTCTCTTCAATGTTCAGGGATTACTCAATATGAAACTACCTCTGTAATCTGTTCATTCAATTCTATTCTGACATGTATCCTACCATTCATAAATTTCTCTTTTGGAGAAAATGAATTACCAGCAAGTATAACTTTATTGTCAGCATGTTTCTTGCATGTTCCCTCTGTGACAAAGAATGGTTAGTTAGCTAGGCAGTGTAAAGTACAATTTCTCCCTCTGCTCTCAAAAAGTTTGTGATAGAGTATGACATATGACAGGATGGGTTCATTCAATACGGTGTCTTTCTTTTGATAAGAAGAAGAGAGTGAGTGAAGAGACTCGGCCTGGACTCTCATAAATAGCGTGGCAGCTGAAGCAGAGCACAGTGTGTTCTAGGAACGCACGGCGTGCAGGAATGCATACCAACGGACAGTCTATACGAGGCCAAACAGAAACACAAACATCTACCAGACCAGCAAACCCCTCGGGGGAAACAGGCAATATCAAACCTAAACAGCCTGCAAGCTCAGAGAGGAGCTTGCATATGCACCAGACACAGCTCTATGCACCTCAAGCATACTGCCACATGTAATGCTTCCAGCACTCTGCAAAGTAAACCATGCTCTCATCCCAATCATGCACTTCAAGAGACAGAGACGTAGCAGGCTTTAATCATTTGTTCTAGCTAGAATTCGGTGAACAGAACCGCATGCTGAATCCTGCTTAGCTGCCGCATGGTTACATATCACTACCATCTCTCAAAAGACTGCAAGAGGCATGAACACATCTCTGAAGGAATAAAGAATAGAACTGAATGAAACGAGATTCTGTGGAGTAAACATGCCCACTTTTAAGTCAGCCCAGGAACTCCTGGAAGGATAGACAACAGCAGTAATACCTAGAATCAAGATAGCCCAGGTCCCAGGTCCGCCCAGCCGCAGTTAGATTCTGTATTATAAAGCAGTATCAAGGGCGAGAGAGACGAAAGCAATGACTACAGCACTTAATACAAAAGGAAGAAAACCAGACTGCAGATCTCCAGAACCTGTGAGAACTCACACTGGGTGATTGTGGTGCCTTACCTGTAATCCTAGCCTCTGAAGGTGAAGACAGGAGATCCACCTGCAGTAGGCTGTCTAAACAAACTAATCATGTTGATGAGATCTGGGTTCAAAACAGAGACCTTACCTCAAAGAATAATGCAGAAGAGTGATCAAAGAGAATACACAGCATCAGCCTTAGGCCTCCACAAGCCTTCACACACACGCACACGCACACGCACACACAGAGTCAGATATGCAGGCACGTGTGCACAAAAAGAAGGCAAGTAAACTAAACATTTTTAAACCAGTGTTTTCTGCACTATAACCTCAATGCTAATTAATGGAATAAAGTAATTTCTAAGACCCATTTTTAAAAAGAATACTTGTAATTAGCAGTTCGGTCTTAAAGGATAATAAAAGAATATGCCTAGGGCATTGCTGGCACACACCTTTAATCCCAGCACTCGGGAGGCAGAGGCAGAGGCAGGTGGATCTCTGTGAGTTTGAGGCCAGCCTGGTCTACAGAGCTACACAGAGAAACCCTGTCTCAAAAAAAAAAAAAAAAAAAAAAAAAAAAAAAAAGGAAGGAAGGAAGATAGAAAGAAAGAAAGAAAGAAAGAAAGAAAGAAAGAAAGAAAGAAAGAAAGAAAGAAAGAAAGAAAGAAAGAAAGAATATGCTCCAGGGACTGGGAGAGAAAACCTTTGATGCTGAAGAAACCAGCTAGCCTTACTGTGTCCCAAAGTGTAGAGCAGAGTAACACAGCTTCCCCCTGACATTACTTGCGAGGTACGACATCAATCAGTTCAGAAGACCTTGTCAGGCTTACTTATTTTCAGAACAGTCAAGACAGAAAGTGCTGGAATCCTCACATGGTCAACTCCTGAATTCTTGATTGATTGTGCGCTTTGATCAGTGCCCTGTGTCAGCTCTGAAGCCAGATCTCCAAGCAGGTGGTACAAAGATGATGGGCATTTCTTAAAGCAAGAGGGCACATTGACAAAGCAGTCCATAAAGGAATTCACGTGTACTTATAACTCAGTGTAGGCTTGAGAAATGCAGGAAGGTAAGAAATAAAATATTCCTTAATTTGGCATGATTGTGAGCAAATTGCCTAATTGTGTACCAATGGCAAAAGGGTAATGAGGTTGGGATTTTAAAGATAAAACGCTTTCACTTCATTGAGAAACCTGCCTCCCCCTACATCTCCAGGAGCCTGGTTAATCGTTCTCAAAGTGATCAGAATCATTTTGGGGAATTTCATCTGTAACTAATTAAAACTCAGTTGTCCGATTTGAAATTCCACCTCCCAGTGAAACCTACTCATTGGAATAAGAGAAGGAAATGTTTCTGCCGCATTCACCCGAGGAATTGACTCCTTAGCACTTCCCCAAAGTGGACAGTGCAAATTGCTTTAATTAACAGGTTTGCTTCTTTATTTTATGTGCAGATTTTTAAAACTAACAAAAACTTTCGTCACTTCCCAGACTCTGAATAAAGGTAAAACTAAAGCCAGAAAATAGGATCTCAGATGTTACAAAATTGCAAAAGAAAAGTGTATATCTAGAAACATTAACAAATCCAACACCTCAGTTTCTTTAACTCCAAATAAGCCCTTGAGGGGAGTGTATGAATGATGTGAGCTTGTTGGCTTCCATTCAAATTAGCAAAATAAAAAAGAAATAATTTGAGTATTCTAAAACTAGAAAGCTGTTTTTGAAGGAATTGCTAATTATAATTCGCATCCCTATTTCAATATGCAAATCAGTCAACCCTTTTTAGCATTAGTGGCGTCTGGAAGCTCAATCCTAACTTTCCAATCCCACTTGCTGTTTAGTCTGATGGGACCATAGTTCAAATTCTTCTCCAAGGCAAGGATCTAAATTACTTCCAGATCTGCCTGGTAGTCTAAAATTCTTTCATTAACAAGGCAATTGTGGCTACAGTAAACCTTTCTGACACGCTTATCTATTAACATAGCTGCAGAAAGAAGGGAGTCACCTCCAAAGAAAGAAAATATTGAAACAAAACCCTCTTTTGTACTGAATCTCATCTGTGAATAATTAGAAGAATTTAAATCGATCTGGAAGGCGTGGAGAAAAACTAAGATAGGATTACATTTTTGACTTTGATGTAGTAAAAACGAAGAAAATGAAGATGCCCCAAAGCCCTTTTAAACATGTACACACACCCACAGCCCTCAGCCTTCAACAGGACCAGAATGAAGTCCCCTGTTCCAAAGGCTAGGGACCATACACAGAAGGAAGGCTGCATTCGATTCTTTGAGTAAAGCAAAATAAACAAAAACTTTTCCCATTCAACTGTAACTCATGATAAATCAGTTTCCAGCTCATGAGTTTGAATTTGTCACAAGAAGTTGAGCAGAACTAACTCTATGTGTTATCATCAAAGATTTGATCTAAATAATACATAGCCTATTTTAAAACTAATAGCTGATCCACAAGTCTGCAGCAGCACTGCTTGGTGAGGTAAAGTTCAGCAGATGTTTACATTGTCTAAAAGAGCTGGGATTTCAACACTATTCAGAGACAATTCTAAATTGTTTAGTGTCTAAATTACTTAGTGTATGTACTTCAATTTTTATCTATGGTTGTCAGTTAACATATTATTTCCCTAACTGGTCAAATCTCGGTGATATTAATAGCATATTAACCACCTGTTCAATAAAAACTGTGTTCTAGAATATGAAAAGGTATAAAACAAGTTTTAGGCAAGGAGATAATCTGTCATTTTGAGGGTTTACCAGAGTCCTTACTGTACTGCCATTTTAGAATGTTTTTAAATAATAAATGTCCAGGAAAGCACAATATTGTGTAAATGCCTCTGTTTTAAAATAGTTTATTTATAAGGAGGGATAAAGCTGTATTTTCTTCAATATTAAGTAATTCAACTCATCCTTCTTATCTACTGGTTCCTTTTGGAAACCTAAGTCTCAAGTGTGCTTCTGCCACTGACTTGGTTTTCTGAAATGTGAATTCTTTCTTGCCCGCCTCTGCAAAACTGAGGCCCACAGTCTCAATGTGAGTGGTGGTCTTTGACCTTCAATGAAAGAGAGATTGTTCTCTCCCATTCACGGCTCCTGCTCCAGTTGCACAGACCCCACACCTTCTCACTCTGCTGTGTCCAACTGTTTTTCAAAGAAATACTAGTTACGAGCTAATATTCAAAAAAAAAAAAAAAACTTTTATCTTACACAGGCTGACAGGCCCTTACTCTGAAATAGCTTTTAATAGTTCATGAGTTGTTTGGAGACTTTCTGTCCACCATCATAACGAAGATTTAGCCTGGCTCACTAGGCCCTGGATAGAGAAATCCCCTTTTCAACACAGTAACAGGAATGTAGCCTGGTATGAAGTCACTGTCGCGGTGTCTGGGAGGTAATGGAGTTTGCTTGTCTTTTAAACCAAAAAGGGACCTTCTCCTTACGAAACTACTCTCAAAAAAAAAAAATCTAAAATGCCCACCACTCTGTTCTCTGTCCTACCTGGAGCCCTACATCTGCCCAGACCTTTTTGTGACAGGAAACAGCAACCAGTTGTTCCACCCATATAGCCAGCCAGACATGGGCAGCTTTCTAGAAAGTGCTAGAGCCATGCAACCGAAAGATGAAGTGAGAACAGGGTCCATGATTTTCCTCAGAAAGACAGACCTCTGTGACAGATGGAAGGCTGCTTGGTTTCCAGCTACTTAAAGAAACACAGTCTCCATATTGTAAAAAATAAATAAATAAATAAATTACATTTTCTTCACAGAATCTCCTGAGGTAATGCTATCAGTCTCTCCACTTATTAGTTATTCTCAACATTCCCAATGCTGCAATCCTTTCATGAAGTTCCTCATGTTGTGGTGACCCCCCAACACCATAAAATTATTTCATTGCTGCTTCATAACTGTCATTTTGCTAGTTATGAATCTTAATGTAAATATCTGTGGTGATCCCATAACCATAAAATTATTTTGTTGCTACTTCTTAACTGTAATTTTGCTACTGTTTTGAATTGCCATGTAAAGATGAGATATGCAGGGTGTCTGATATGCACCCCCTGTGAAAGGGTCACAACCCACAGATTGAGAACCACTGGTTTAGATGGTTCATTTCTCCCCAGTCCAACTCCTTAGAGGCAGAGAGAAGATATCAAACTTTGCATTAACTAAGTGTTGGTCTTTATCCCCTATTATCTGAGTGTGAGTGGTTTGGGTTTTTTTTGGTTTGGTTTTCTTCATGGTCACTGAATCTTCTGGCAGAAAGCCATTAGCAGTCATGTCAGTAAGGCTAACAAAATCACATTTTTATTGTATTTTAGTTTGAAAATAATAACTGTTTATAGGCTATAATATGATGTTTTAATTCACACATACAATATAGAACAATCATTTAGGGCCTCTCTGCATTTATATGTAAGCTTTATCTGATTATTTCATTGGTAAGCACAGATACTTATTATTCCAATTATGTAGTTTATTACCCTTTGTGTGAGACAGGGTTTCTCACTGAACCTTGAGTCACTGAGTTGCTGGGATAGCAAGCCAAATGGTCCACATACTCCTTTTTTCTAGTGGCAGGTGGCATCACTTAACACGGGAAGGTAGTTAGCAGAAATTATGCACTAGTGTCTGCCTTCCCAGTTTTGTTAGTCACACAGCATTTGTTAAGAACATGCAATGTTTTCTTATTACCTAAACTCCTAGACCACACAGGCTGACTCAGTCCACTTGCTTATCACTGATGAGCCTTACAACACTGGACAAGTTCAGAGTACTCAGCCCCACCAATGTCTCTTCCATAACACCCGGCAGAATCTCTGTGTATAAATCACCTTTGTACCCAATACTCCTTGGTAGACTGACTCAAAAGAGGGAAATAAAGATTAATTGTGGAAGGGCATGCTATCAGGAAAGGCACAGGCAGATCTTCTGAAGGCCTGTCCTCGATGTGTTTCACCATGCCCATCCACCTCTGAAGAGTCTCTGGAAAGCCATGGTAATCCAGACCCACTGCATCTGTTACCAAGGCTACATGCAAATCCCCAGGAAGGAAATTAGCCTCCCATGTTCGTTGTCCTTTGAAAAATGCCAATGCCTGTTCCATCAGAATAGCTATCACACCTGGAAACAGAGAGGGGAGACAACCAACATGGTGTCAAACACATGTTCCATGATTGCCTTCTTCTCATTCCTTCACACATCCTGCAATAAAACACTTATCTCATTAGGAACTAGAATTCCCTGAGAAGCCAAAGCAGCCCTTTGGAAATTGCCCACCACAGTTGGTAAGTGATAAATTACTGACAAATTCACTCTTCCATCTCCATTACCATTGCAACAAACAATATGTGGTAGGCACATTTTAAGATTAAGGAATGTGAATCACTTTTCCCAATCATATTTAAATTTAATATAGGGAAACACAGGTAAAAGAGGTAGCTCTATGTTGGAAAGCTTGCCCAAAACAAAAGCTCTCCTGGAGACACTTACAAAGGTGAAAATGTTTACAATTATCTAAGTCCAGACTTCAACTCCATTTTACATATACACACATCATAATGATCAAAGACTTTGAGATTACATTAAATTTTCCAAGGCAACAACTATATGACTCAAGGAGTTTGTTTTGTCAACATGTCAAGGGCTTTCTTCCACAATCCTAGTGTGGCCTGTCTCTGAGGCACAGACACAGTCCATCTTTTTGAGTCTGCCTTTGTATCTATACTGGCCATGGTCACAGCATATAGAAGCCCAAGAATCAAACCACATTATTCTTGGCTACACATCTCCATTTTCAGTTTTAGTTTTGAAACTGTACTAAAGGTTTTTATTTAAAAAAAAAAAGTAAGGGATTTTGTCTATAACCTGAAGTAACCACATGAGCCAGTCAAAAGGGGATCATGGGCAGGGCAGGGGGAGGCTCTAGAAAGAAGGGTGCATCTCTGTGATGAAACACTTCACCGCACACAAGACTTCCTAAACTGATTCCCCAGCACCATACACAGTATAAACATACACACACTTCTGACATCTCTAGATCTAATATGATTGAGGCCTTATTTGTAAAGCATAAATTCAGCATAACTCATTAAAGATTGGGGCAGAATGCAGGCATTATCACCACAAATGCAGTTTTGTTTCACAGAATGTCATAAACCATTTCTCATCAAAAAATATAATATACAAAGAGAGACATACAAGGCCCCCTGGAGAAGGGGAAAGGGTCAAGATCTCCTGAGCAAATTGGGAGAACAGGAAAAGGGGAGGGAGCTAGGAGAATGAGAAGGGGAGAAGAGGAGGGATGCAGAGGACATGAGGGAGCAGAAAGGTTGAGTCAGGGGTAGAATAGATGATAACAAGAATGGAGATACCATGATAGAGGGAGACATTTTTGGTTGACAGAGAAATCAGGCACTAGGGAAATGTCTAGAGATCTACAGAGATGACATCCACTAACAATATAAGCAACAGAGGAGAGGCTACCTTAAATGCACTCCCCTGATAATGAGATTGATGACTGACTTATATGCCATCCTATAGCCCTCCTCCAGCAGCTGGTGGAAATAGTAGCAGACACCCACAACTAATCACCAAACTGAACTGGAACCCAGATGCAGAGAAGGACGAGTGAAGAGCAAAGGGGTCCAGACCAGGTTGGTGAAACCCACAGAAACAGCTGACCTGAACAATGTGGAGTTCTTGCTCCCCAGACTGATAGCTGGAATGGGACTGATCCCGACCCCAGGAACATGGGTTTCAGTGAGGAAACGTCGGAAATCTATGGGACCTCCTTTAGAAGTTCAGTACTTATCCCTAGCATAGGTGTGGACTTTAGGAGCCCATTCCATATAGAGGAATACTCCCTGAGCCAAGACATACAGGGGTGGGCCTAGGCCCTATCCCAAAGGATACAATAGACTCTGATGACACCCTATGGAAGGCCTCACCATCCAGGGGGAGCAGAAAGGATATGTGATAGGTAGGGTTTTAGTTGAGGGGGGGGAGGTGGTAGGGGAGGACAGGAGAGAGAAGGGAACTGGGATTATCATGTAAAACAATCCTGTTTCTAATTCAAATAAAAAAGTTGGAAAAATATAATATACAATAAAATAATATTTGTATATAACTATAACATGTGCAAATATATTTACTGTTATGTAAAATATAATAATTTTAAATGAATAGGTAGTTCAAATCTCAATATTCCCTGTGAAGTACACTCTGGGTCAGTGGTTTGTATCCTTGGCTTTACGTATGAAAACAGTAGTTCAGCAATACAAGCCTCCAGAAGCAGTAGACTCTCAAATCTGAAAGCTGCAGTCCAGACTTCAAACTGTTATGAAAATTTAGGAAACAAAACAAAGTTCCCTTTTTAAGAAAAAAAAAGTTCATTTGCAGTAATCAAAACCATATTACTTCAAGTCATGACTTCTGGGCAACATTGTATAATCAATGATAGCAACCTGGGTCTGCAGGTCCCTGAGAGTCTGGAACCTCCAAACCAAGGACTATAAATCTACACTGTATTAGCTTCTGAAAACATAAAACAAGCCCATTAAGAGGAAACCAGTTCTTTGCAAATGAACTTTCAATTTTAAACCACCTAATATTTCTTTGTCTAAATCCCAGAATTTTTCCTGTAGCTGAAATTCCACACATGGTCTCCATATCCCCTAAAGAAATGTCCTTTCCAGATGAGTTCCTGAGAACAGAACCATGTTTCTTCGAAGTCAGCAAGCTATTTATAACATCTACAGTAGCCCTCAAGGGAAGATCAATTGGCAAGTATAAAATTACTTTATATATAGTCTGGTAATTACTCTGCCTTTTCTTACACAGGAGAAGACAATGATAATCAGAAAATAAGGTATGTGAAATGTGATCATTCTAATGTGGGTGCTTGCCATTCAAACAAGAAAATGCTACTCATTAGTTTTCATGACCCTGTAAAATACCTAAATCCCCCTCCCCAACCAGCAACTATATGAATGTAAAAATTAACCTGCTTTCATTGCCATACTGCAACACTCCAGCTGGGTGGAGTGGCATATAGCTTTAGTCCTACCACTTGGGAGGCAAAGGCAAGCAGCTACATGGGAGTTCAGGCCCAGCCTACTCTACCTAGTGAGTCCAGGGCTACAAAGTAAGACCCTGCCTCAAAACAAACAAAAAGGCAATACTTCAAATATTATTTTGCAGAAATATGAAAATAAAATCATCACTGTCTTTAAGATTTATGACCCATAAATGACACTTGTTGAGTGTATGCTACAATTTCTATCATTAAGAAGTATTATTGACCAGAGTAGAAGATGCAGTATGTAAAGCACTTGCTGCAAGCATGAGAAACGGAGTTTGACTCTTCAGAATCCATGCAAAGCTGGGTGCATCCTACAAGGATGCTACTCTTCCTACCAGGAGATGGGAGGGGCAGGACAATCCCCAGTCACTCCTGGGCCAGCTAGCCTAGCTGATGCAGTATCAAACATCAGACAAGGACACCCGTTTCCAACAAAACAGAAGGTGAGGACCAATGCAAGAGGTTGTTCTCTGACCTCCACACCTGTACCATTGCTCTATCTATCTATCTATCTATCTATCTATCTATCTATCTATCTATCTATCTATCTATCTCTGTGTCTCACACACACACACCATACCCATATACAAACATCTGTGAGTAGCCATAGTTTTGCTGCTGATGAAAATATTAATGGTTGCTCTCCTGGGAAGATAGCTTCCAACAACATGTTCTGACACTAACAGGGAGTATACTCCCCGAGCTCAGGGCTGTTGTCAGAGAACTTCTACTTTTAAGACACACCGTGTCAGCATTATCGTGCTACGGCATTTAAATCAGAAGCATGGATCTAGACATCTGACAAAGAAATTTGAGAGCCATCGTATTTTGAATTATGAATTTCAGCAAGTTATAAATCATTTGAAATTAGCATCTCCATTATTTGTTTGGCATAGTCAACTTCAATGTTCCCAATCCAAGTTCCTTAAATTTAAAAATTTGGCTTCATGAGAATGTTAGCCTCCACGGACTGACGGAGAAAACTTATATATGCTTTTCTGGGTTAAACAGGGCTCACATGTGCGCCTTAATCCTATGAGGATCTTGCCTTTACTAGCAGGAAGACATTTGCAACATCCTGTAAGCTATAAAAAAGTCTATAAACATTCACTGGAAACAGAAGCATCCATGTATCTAATAAACATGTAGTGAGCACCTTCTGCCAGCAACACACAATTGCAGAGCATTGACAGCCATTCCGGTGGCCACACAGACAATAAGACTATTTAGTGTACTGGGGGGGGGAGGGTGATGTAACATGGGGTAATGCAGGCATAGTACAAGAAAGAAAGGAATCGGTTCCCAGAGAGATTGAAGTTATCCAAGCACACTTGGCTATATGTTTCAAGTAAGTGGGTCAGGAATGGGAATAGAGATCAGATCAGTCTTGGACAGCTCTGCATACCAGCAGTATCTCTGAAATGGGTCAGTAACCAAGGGCTACAGCTGTCCAATAGATTCTTTTACAAAACAAAGAATAGACTTTAGACAGAGACAAGAGTTGTCTCTGTGTTGACAAATATATATATATAATATATCTTAGCAATTTCTTTATGAATGTAGAGACAAGTCACAGAGTTATGCCCAATACCCCCATATTTCCTCTCAGCTGCTAGATATCTTGTTTACATTAGTACTTTAAAATCAAGGTATTCATATGACCCATTTATTTTTGAAAACATGATAAAGACTCACACGTTATCATATGACAATTGTGCTTCTTATTTTTAAAAGCTTTATTTCATTGACTGGTTTCTTTGGTGACAAGTCTCTTTTTTTAATTTTCACTTAAAAATAATCTTACAGAAGTATTACCCGGGGACTCCTTTGACTGTCAAGGGGAACCACAAAAGAGGAAAAGCACAGAGATGGGTGTGAAAGGCTAAGGGAGCAAGGATTATGTTTTAGTCTCCCTCCACAGTCTCCATCTTCATCAGAGTCAGCTGCACAGGAGCCCTTGTTCACACACTGTAGCAGACTAGAGGGACCCCATCAGCAAGGATCAAGATGGAGGGAGGAAAGCCATCTGTGGGGAGATTCCTCATGTGCTGTTGGTTCTGACTGAAGGGTTGGAACAAATCAAGAAGACAGTAAGCCTGAGAAGAGACGGCAGCTGTCTAAAATCCATTGGCCACTGGCCTTTCACTTTATTTGGAAGAGTGTCTTCTCCCCCCAGCTCCCCATTCAGATCACTCCCATACCTTTACTCCTCTGTCTAGGGACAGCTCACAAGCAGAACCGCACACTGTTGCAAGAATCTCTTCCCCAGGGAGAGATGTAGAACATCTATGTGCTTCTGTGGCTCCAACCATGAACTGAAGTACAATCCCACAACCAGAGTCTAACCGAGGGAACCAATGAGTTTATCGGCCTGCTTACACAACAGGGGTGGAGGACTCCTTACAGAATCATGGGGAAGGCCAAAAAAAGCTGCTTCGTGCAGCTTGGATGTAATATCACCAGAGCCACACAGATGGAGTCACCTTTCAATGAGATTCCCCAAGACTTTACTCTTGCCTTTCAGAGGCCCCGAGGCCACATGCAATTACAGAAGAATTGCTTTCAAATGGCTGGGAGGAGTGACTGACTCTCCACTGAGGGTCTAGGACCCTCCCTAGTCCCTCCCACTATGAAGGAAGGCCAAGGTCAACAAGCAGGATCATGTTACTCTCTTTTCAGCAGGCCCAGCTGATCCAATGAAGAAAGCAACTGCTCAGAGGACAGAGCTCTCTCTCTCTCTCTCTCTCTCTCTCTCTCTTTCTCTCCTTGCCTCCCTCCCACACACTCCTATTTAATACATCCACCTCACCTAATTCCCATCTTATACCTACGCCCATCTGCTTTACCTGCCTCCGACCCCACCTGAACCATCTGCTCCTTCCTATACAGACACGCCATCCTGCTATTGCTCTAGATCTTTACTTCCTTTGACCCACACAGGACAGCACTCAGCAGCTCCCCTACCCTGCCCCTACTAGATCTCTCCCACCCTGTATTTACTTTCTTTTTGAAAACAAAAGCCAAGTCAAAACCCGGCTTTCCACTTGCCTCCACTTCCAGTTCCAACCACCATTCATTTCTCCTTTCATGCCTCCCTCGCCTATCACACAGCTGCTCCTATAACCCCTTCCCTCCCCCATTCCCTCTCTAGAAATCAATCCAGCTTCAACACAACTACTCCTGCCTGTTTGGGTAAAGATCTCCCATGAGCCTCCACTGCTGCACTTTAAACAAAACTAACCAAGGTTATCCACTATTCTCCTTGAAACAATGTCATCTAATAGTTCCCAGGAGTTGTGCAGATGTGTGTAGGAATAGGCAGACACACACCTCCTTTCCTTGTTATCTCACTCTCCATCCTCCTCCTCAACTGGCTTTTTTCCTTTTTCCAGATTCTAAGTCCAAACCGTAGAGTACTCTGTGCTAGGTCTTTATATTGCTTATCAACCTGGACTCTGTGCCTGTATTACTCCTGTATTATTTATTACTCCTGTATTACTGTAGCAAATGACCTGACAGTAAAAACAAATCAACTGAGGGAAGATTTATCTTGGCTCACAGTTTCAAAGGGTTTCAATCTACCTACCATGGCAGGGAAGGCATGATGGGACAGTTCAAGTCACGGCAACTTCAGCATGTGGTAAAGGTTGTTCACCTCACAGGGGATCAACAAGAAGAGAACAAGAAGCAGGCACCAGGTGTAACTTCCAGGCCCATCCCCAGTGACCCACCTCTGCCAGCCAAAGCCCACTTCACCAAGTTTCTAGGCAAACTTCACCAAGTTTCTAGGCGCCATCAGCTGTGGACCAAGTATTCAAAACACAAACCTCTGAGGAACATTTCAAATCCAGACCTAGAAAGTCCCTGTATGGTTTTTGTTTAGTCTAATAACTTTAGATAAACTGAACACAGCCCACATCTTTAGTCTCCTCTGAACTCTAGAAAATAGATTCCCCTAGCAAACAGAAATCTCAATGTGTCCAAAATGAACCCACGCGTTTGTATCTATCTCATTCTCTTTTGTCCCATAAATAGTAACTGCATCCTTTGATCTGGAAAAATCCTTGGAACGTTTATCTTTGATGCCTCCCCAGGTCCGACTCACTCCCCACATCCAATTTAAATCTTTGTCTTAAAATACATCTTGGATTTTACCTTTTCTCATCACCTCTATGCCCACACCCTGCCCCACCTGTAATTTCTCCAATAGTCTTCAGCAGTCCTCTCCGAGCATGCCTCTCTATGGAGCTGGAAACAGCTCATGTTACACACTGGATGGAAACATGCCAATAACTTTCCATATCACTAAAAATAAAACTGGACTCCGGACTGCCTGCAAGACCAAGCATGATCCAGGTACCTTTTGCCTCTCAGAATTCTTTTTGCTTTCATACTGAATCATACATCTCCAGGAATAGCGAGTAACCTCCTTGATTAAGCTCAAACACATCCGCCACGGGCTACTCCTGTCATCTGCTTGTGTTTAATCTCCCAGGAAAGTCTCCCAAAATATGAAATAAATTGTGCCTCATTCCTATTCCATGCTAATAATCACCATCATAGTGAATTCTTTTCTCTGTTCTGTGAAAGAAAAGATCCCAGTTGAACACATTGGGGTGTTAACTAGAAAGAGCTACCATATACGAGAGCTCCCTGAATGCTCCTTCTCCACATAAAGATGGCCTTTAGAGCCCATGAAAAAGTGTAACTAAAACGCAGGTCCTCCTTCAGCTCTCACCTAAGAGTTTAACAGTCTGGACTTGGATTCACTCACCAGCATTCCACCTATGCAAACCAAAATATCTTTAATGCTTACTTACTTAAGTTACAAAACACTTTTTTAAATTTATTATTTTCTTCTTTTTTTGTTTATGGTAGGCACACACATCCATATGGACACACTTGTATAGATTCATATTATTCTCTGAGGCGTTTATAAATATGGCTAGTGTTGCTTGCCAGCTTGTTCTGGGGATCCCCTGTCTCTGCTCTCTGAGGCTAGAGTTACAGGCTACCCAGTATGCACACCCACTATTAACAAAGGTTCTGGGAATTCGCATGCCAGTCCTCACACTTGGCAGCAAGCAATTTAATTGCTGGGTATTGAGCAATCTCTCCAGTCCCTTGCAAGACACTTCAAATTAATGCACTATCCTCAGATGGGGATTCTTCCAAATTTGTTCCCTTCATGTATCCCGACCCTCAATACAGTCACTTACTTTGTGTTTGTTCTAAGGGATTAAAACAGCCTATATACTAATATCAATAAGTATTCAGAACTTTAGTTAAAAAAAACTTCTTCTTCAGGGCTGGAAATTTGCCCCAGTAGCTAAGAGCAGTAGCTACTCTTCCAGAGGACCCAGGTTCAATTCCCAGCACCCACATGGAGGCTCACAATTCCCTTTGACACCACATATAGAGGATCTGACACCTTCTGACATCCACAGGAACAGGTGTATCCATGGCACACATGCATTCCTCATGACAAAACACTCACACACACAAAAATAAGTAAATCATTTAAACTACTTTTGCAAAGTTTCAGTGGGGAAAAAATAATCAGTGGAAAACTTCCTGTTGTGACTGAGAGACATACGAGGAACCCCAGTAGCAACAGACTAGTAGTTATCAGGGGGTAGAATTTGGGGAAAGGAAGAGAAAGCCAAGATCACTAAAGAACAGCATGATGTCTACATTCATATACGAACCAGAAATCTTCTGAATAAATATTGTGTTCTTGATATCCCTCCCCCATTATAGTTTAAAGAAAAATATTACTTGGCTTTTTCTTTGGTATGGTTTGCTTTGGGGGCCAGAGTGGTGGTGGTCTGTTTTGATGGAGAGGATTTTTTTCTTTTGTTTCATTTTAGTTTTGCTTGCTCGGGCTTTATACAGTCAATCCTCATGCTTCTGTCCCAAGTCCTGGGACTGTAGCTGGCACCACCACCCAATGGCATGTGAACTTTCTTAGGAATTTCTTTCATCTCACCTTCTCCAAGCTAACCATTTATTCTGAACTGTCTGAAAATTCAACAACTCTTACACTGAAACGCAATTAATTGAAGTAATACAAACTTAACCGAGAAAAAAAAAAAGATCCTCTCATGTCTTTCCCAATTACTCTTTAGAGTATAAATCAAATTCATGGCAGAGTATGTCATCTGTTGTATATTCTTTCATAAAATTCTCTTCTCATCTTTGTGCTCCCATTCTGTTTTCCTCCACTTTCAGTGACATCAGAGACCTCTTAGGAGACGCTGACCCAGGCCATCCTCCACCAGGAGTCACTCATCTACCCTTTCTCTTGGTTCTCGGAGCTTCCCTGAAGGACACAGTGGAAACTCAAGGAGGCTGTGCTCAGACTCAGCATCACCCTGACAGTCACTCAGTGCCATCAATTCACACTACTGCTTAGTGAGAAGCAGGCTCCTGAGCGTTCACCAGAGAGCACTATGAAACTGCTGTGAAACAAAACACCACTATAAAAAAAAAAAAAAAAAAAAAAAAAAAAAAAAAAAAAAAAACATGTCTTTCTTCCCCAGAGCGAACTCCTACATCAAATTAGATCACCAGTGTCCCAAACTATATGAAATGCAGAGGAAGAAACAGCACAACAGAGGGAAGCCTGCTGCCTACCTCATCTGAAATCCATCCTCCAGCTCGCCTTAGAGACAAGTCAGGTGGACACTGACAACAGCTCTCCCACACATTCTCCAGACAAAACTGCACAATCTTTTTCTTTAGTTTTTTTAGGTTTTTTTCCCAATAAATTATGTTTTTATTAGTTCAAATTAGAAACAAGCCTGCTTCACATGTCAATCCCTTCTCCCTCTCCCTCCCCTCCCCCCAAACCCCACCAGCCAGCCATCTCACCTCCCCTCTGCTCCCCAGGGAAAGTAAGGCCCTCCATGGGGGTTCCCCAAAGTCTGTCATATCATCCTGGGCAGGACCAAGGCCCTCCTGCATGTGTCAAGGCTGAGGGAGCATCCTTCCATGTGGAGAGGGCTCCCAAAGTCCCTTCTTTCGCCAGGGATAAATACTGATGCACTACCAGGAGCCTCATAGAGTGCAGAGGCCTCCTCATTGACACCCATGTTCAGGGGTCTGGATCAGTGCTGTGCTGGTTTCCCAGCTATCAGTCTGGGGTCCATGTGCTCCCCCTTGTTCAGGTCAGCTGTTTCTGTGGGCTTCACCAGCCTGGTCCTGACCTCTTTGCTCTCCACTCCTCCCAAGATGGCACAATCTTGAGAGGGGGAGCAGTGCAGGAGTGAGGAGAGACAGGGGAGGGCAGGGGAGGGGAGGGGAAGGGAAGGGAAGGGAAGGGAAGGGAAAGGGAAGGGAAGGGAAGGGAGGGGAAGGGAAGGAAGGGAGGGAAGGGAAGGGAAGGGAAGGGAGGGAAGGAAGGAAGGGAAGGGAAGGAAGGGAAGGGAAGGAGGGGAAGGGAAGGTAAGGGAAGGAGGGAGGGGAAGGAGGCAGGGAGAGGGGAGGGGAGGGCAGGGGAGGGGGGAGGGGAGGGAGGGGAAGGGGAGGGGAGGGGAGGGGAAGGGGAGGGGAGGAAGGGGAGGGGAGGGAGGGGAGGGAGGGGGGAAGGAGGGAAGGGAAGGGAAGGGAAGGGAAGGGAAGGGAAGGGAAGGAAGGAAGGGAAGGGAAGGGAAGGGAAGGGAAGGGAAGGGAAGGGAAGGGAAGGGAAGGGAAGGGAAGGGCAGGGCATCTACCTGCAGGGTCTGGCACCCAGCTGGGTAGGCAATTGGCTCTAGTCCTAGTCAACTCTCCCTTTGAAACACCGAATGCTCTTAAGGAGTCCACTTCCCTCAAGACTAGTTTTTGTTCAAAGTGTACTTGGGGGGGGGGGGCATGCAAGAAAGAGCAAGCCACAACTAAAGAGCCCAAGTAGATGATCAAAGCATGACTCAAAATAAAGAAGGTTATGTTTGGGTTGTTTGATGGGAGCAAGGATAACAAAATCTCCTAATACTTATGCAATAAATTTCAAATGTATAGATTAACTATAGTATTCATGCTATTCATTGGATCTGTAGAATTTAGATAAACTTGTTCCCTTTGACCAACAGCTAAGAGTCCTGATGAAAACTTAGCGTTCGTTATTGCTCTAAGGTTCATTTCAAAAAGGTTAAATTTACACTAAACATCACTTCCAAGTTCCTTGCCTGGGGCTGTCGCCATTGACACATTTCATTCATTCCCAAGATGGGAATATGCTGACCACAGGTGAAATCAACTGGTATTTTAGTGCAGGGGGAGAGATCTCTAAATGCTTTCACCTGCTGTTGCTCACTGAGATGAGAACAAATCTGCTTGCCACACCTTTACCTAAAAGGGCAGTTGTGTTTCGGAAACATTTCTCAGGTCTGTTCATTTAAGCAGGCATTGCATATTTACATATGAAATAACCAAAAGCCCATCTTAAAAACCCACCATCCCAATAAGCTAAAATTTCACTCCTCTAAAAACCAGCTTTTGGCGACCCACATCACAAAGATAAAAGAACACAGTTCCATTATGCGACTGCTGAGGAATGGAGCCGTTACCATTCATCTGTAAGCTGGACACCTGAAAGGAACCTCAGCAGAAGCAGCACATCAAAGGGCCAGCCATCGAAGCATGACTTCAAAGGGACAGCACAACCACAACGGTGGCTTCTGGGAAACAGCCTGCAGATGCCAGACTCAACAGTGGTGGCCTGGCCAGCCACCTTCCATCTGGAAGGTCCCTGTGCAGTGTCACCACAAGGTCTGCTGAGAGTGAACTTCCACAGACTTACTTGGCTGTATTTCATTTTACTACTACTAATAATAATAATAAATGTGGTCCCCACAGCTTTGTAAAAAAAAAAAAGCCATTTAATCATTCTGGATCTTGATTTCTTTTTTTAGGGTTGGCATATAAATGTGATTCTACTTGAATGCTAAAATAATACATGGCAGATAGTAGTCCCAATCTCGACTTGAAAATAACTGTTTATCTAAAACTGAAGTGTCACATGACTACTGAATGTGAAGACAAATGACAACCTACTTCCTAAAAAGAAATACACATACATGCATGCATGTACTATGTGCGATGCACCACTAGCCTGAAAGGGGACTAAACATGACTGTGAAAAATATTTGCCAATGACGATAAATTGATTTACTTTCTCTTAGCTATTTTTCATCCTATAATTACCTCAGAGGAAACCTGGGGTTAAGAGTTCAATTCTAGTTTTTAAATTATCCTGCAGCACAATTATGGCTGCTAAACATATTTGCAGACCAAACTTAATGATCTTGGTACAAAGCATGTTTTTTTAAAAAAAGTATTCTCTGATGTTTTTACTATGGCTATTAATATCTAAGAACTGGCTAACTGTAAAGGTGGCATTATACTGCTCTGAATAAAAAATAAATTGTGGATAACTTATCCTAAAATGGATGCTCTTTTACAAAAATCATGTTTTCTCAAGAAACTAGAACTAAGATGTTGTATTTATAAAATATTTTTCTGTTTCTATTTACTTTTGGGGGATTGTCATTTTGAGATAGAGTCAGTCTTAACACATAGCTCTCACTTGCCTAGAACTCCTGTATAGAACAGGCTATTTCAACCTTGCAGCAGTCTCCAGCCTCTGCCTCCCAAGTGCCAGAAGAGCAGAGAAGTTCAGACACATCACACTACAGTTGGCTATGTCCTATTTACACATCAAAAATCTGAATGTGTTAAAGGATCAACTAGATGAAGATTTAATATCTTCAACAAGATTTAATATCTTTTTTCCTCCTTGTACATCAAGGGATGTCATGAATCTTGGAGTAAACAATAGCTTTGGATCATTTACTTTGTTCAAATATTTGAAAGGAATTCTTAATTTATGACATTTTCTATATTATATTATGAAATGATAGTTAATATTAAAACTCAAACAGGCAACACAAGAAAACAAAGAGGGTTTCCTCATGCTATTTACTCAAGGCCCTGTTACAAATCTACTCTCCACCCCATCCTGTGGGTATTAGAAGAATTCCATCTCCATCTTGCTATCACCCTCCTCTCTCAGCTAGTCATCCAGGTTTTCCTGGGATCCTAACTCCATTCCAGGCTCAACAAGGAGTCCACAATCACTTCCAAGCCAATCAGCTTCAGGACTCTCACTACAATTGTGGGCAAGCAAACTTGGTGCTTGCTCTAAGTAACACAGCATGCAGCTAAGGTAGCCAGGATCTCCTGCTAGAAAGAGGCACACACCTGGGACCACAGAAAACCTGAGAGCACCCTGAGCCTCTGGACCAAGCCTTGTCTAGACAGATATCCCTGAACTGTGACTTTTGGGAGCCACGGTACTTCTGTTTAGGGAAGTTTAAGAGGCATTTTCTGTAATGTGCAAAGAGCATTTTGAGATAAAGTTCCATAAAATGTTTGACTTGAAGTAAAGGAGCAGGATATCTTATCTACTGACTCCCATGAAGCATCTTTCTCTCCCGTGCGTCACCTTCACATGGTACACCTTGGTGCTTGGCATCAGGCATCACCATCCATCACCATGGATCTCTCTGGGAATTCATATACAACTTCTAAGATTTTTTCCTCCGTGGTAAAGTCAACCTTGTATCCTTCTACCAAAATCTAAACAAAGTTCCTCGGTGACACATTTTGTCATCTATTCCCCATGGCCCTTTAGTAAGAACCAATGTTCCCACCAATAGAGAAAGCTGAACTCATATAATAGAAGTCTATGGTTTCAGGAACAACCAAGATTCCTGAGAAGTTTCCTGTTTCTTCATGAAAAGCTATCCATCAGAATGCATTTTTCACTTTCCCTGGATTTCCAAAGCCTACACCAAGCCAGCACCTTTCTTTTATTACCAGCTGTTCAAATTTTCTGCTTGGATAAAATAAATTATTAAAATTCACATCATTTCCTTTGCTTTACTTCCTGTAAGTGGCTGCTAGAAACTGTCACTTACAACTGTGATTTGAAATATCCAGTCACTACACCATCCCACGGGCAATATGCTCGACGCCGGGCCCCATGAACACACTCAGACCCGCAGCGTATCTCCAATGCCATTGTCAGAACTGCTGCTTCTTCCCTTATCCCTAGCCTTCGTTCAGGTGACATCTCATACAGACACTTTAGGCCATCAGCGTTTCCATCCACTCCTTCATCTTTGAGACAGTGTATAATCTGTGGATTTTTCTTGTAGCATTCGTAAAACTTGAGAGCAGACAAGCATTTAGATTACATTAAAAAAGTAACTTAAAAAAATCCAAATTTGTAAGTGAGCAGTATTTTGTAATAATATTCTTTACATGTTAGAAAGAACACGTGTATTCACAAAGCATCTCAGCCAGTAAAGGCTCACCCAGCAATACAGCCCCTAGCAATTGCACAGACACATTTTCCCACCTTTCCAAAACCAAGATGTTCATGTGTTGTGCCCAACCTTAGGATATCTCATGCCCAGAACACCCTTCAAATAGTCTGACTCTTAAACTGCACCTAAAATCCAGCAGTTTTTTCAGACAGAAAACGATAATCCACGATGTATTGCACTATCGTTTATAAACATTCAGTTACTTCCATGCCCACTATGCCTTGCCCCAAGCAGAAAACCTGCCATGTAAAGTGCTTTTTCTATCCAGAGAACAAATGCTTTTCAGGTTTCCTCTGAAGTCAGTGCTTAGTCCATTTCTTTATTTGACAACAAAAAACTCAAATGTGAGTCTGTTAATCATGTTATCATGTTGTCCATGTCAGGAAGAAAATATCCCATGAATCAGAATTAAAATTGAAAATAGGTATACTAGATTGTCTACGTAAAATTCATGAGGTAGTAGAGCACAGTAGTTAGAGGTCTACTAGTGACCCCTTCCAGCTTTGAAACTGTGAGCAGGTTACCTCTATCTTCATAGTTTTGGTTTGGTTTGGTTTGGTTTTTTGCCCCTTTTGAGCAAAAAGGCCCAGGAAGAAAAGAGGCATAGAGCTCAGACTAGTTTTGAACTCACTACATAGTCCAGGCTGGCCTCCTCTTGTCTCTGCCTCCTGACTTCTGGGATTATGGTCATATATGGGCAATTTTAACCTTTAAATAAATCATGATGATAAGGGGTCTCAAAGAGTCCTTAGCACGAACTAAATGGTAAAATACCACTAAAACAAAGTCATAAAGCAAAGCGAGACAAGAGCTGACTGAAACAGTTCCAAATGATCACAAGTAGATATGTTCCCTAATACATAAGTTTTTTAAGAGGAAGGAAAAAACGATCAACAATTTATAAGAAACAATCAGCAGGAAGAAATGCTTCACAAGAAAACCCATAGATAGTTTTAGGTAAATGAACCAATACTGAACTTCTCTCTTGATCAGAAACACAGAGTAAAATCTCCATGAGGTGATAGGAGCCTCTCTCTGATGCTCTGGAGCAGCTTGTGACACTGACAGACATGCAATGGTGAGCATGGAGGGTGTGAAGAACCAGTCATAGCCTCTGTGTAGGTGGCCATGAGAATGTACAAGCCACATGATATTCAATACAGCATATGCGCTGGGGACTTCGTACAAACACCCACACACATACCCACAAACACCAAAGGACTGGAGATGCCAAGTTCATCCCCTGTATCCTCACTGTAACTGCATGTGATTCTTAAAAGATGGATGCAGCTTTGTGTGTAGCAGGGTGGAGTGGCTAAGACTGGTTTGTGCTTAAAACCATGTTTTGACACATATCTATCAGGTTTTGATCCCAGGAATTTTCTCCAAGAACAGGAGAAGCGCTATCTTCATAAGTTGTCAGTTTTGTACCATGTACCCTATGAACCTATTTAGAAAGGAAACTAATTTGATTTTTAAAAACCTAGCCACTTTTTATTCTGTTGCATAGAGACCTTCACAGAGCATGTTTCATACTTAAGAGACCAATGAAGATTGAGTTACTAAAATGTATTACAGTTGTGACTTGGTTTGTCCAGCAGTCATTTTCTTTAAGTAGTCACAAGGGAAGTCTTTCCATAAAGATTAGAATATCTGTCAAAAATATTACTGAAAACTGCCATTTACAGATAGTTCCCTCATGCCATTAGAAAACTTGATGATTTGTAAATAAAAATTAAGCTATGGAGGCTGTAGAGATGCCCAGTTACTGAGAGCACTGGCTGTTACAAGAGCATAGGATTCAATTGCTAGCATCCACCTGCCACCTCATAACTATCCATAACTCTAGGCATGGGGACTTAACGGCCTCTTATGGACTCCACGGCTACTGCAAAGAGGTGGTACACTTGGATGCATGCAAGCAAAGGCTCATCCTCATAAAATAAATACATGTTTTTAAATATTATTTGGTATACATTTTGTAAACTACCATTTAAAAAATTCTACCACTGAGAACCGTACTCTGATTTTAACTAAAAATGCATTACTGAATGGTTCAAGCAACACTTTGTCGATTATCGAAGAGATTGTCATTTTGATGGTGTGAAATTGTTTTGTCAACTAGGATAATCTATAACAATACCAAACACTTGTTAATCTTACCACAGTGCCAATTAAAAGAAAATTCCCTTAAGAAAGAGGTTTTAAAGACTTAAATCAAGTACTTGCCTAACAAAGGCCTGGGGAACTAAGTCCTGAAGCCCAGAGTCCTGTAATCCCAGTGATGGTGAGGTGGGAGCAGATCCCCAGAGCCCACCAGATGGCCACCTACCTGGTGAAGTCCCAGGCTAATGAGACACCCTGTCTGTCTCAAACAAATGATAAAAAGCCACCAAGGTTCCACACCTGAAGTTATCCTCTGAGCTATACACATGCTCACACACATACATCTGTGCATACAAACACATACACACCTGAATTCGCACTATATGAAAATCTTTTTCAGAAAATGTTGAGCTATGTAAGAAACGAAGGCATATGAGTTGGGGACTTGGGTGCTGTTTCTCTCGGTACGATACCAGAGAATTGCTACTGTACAGGTTGATGATGCGGAACCTGCTCGGCCGGACAACCAGCCATCCAGAACATGTAAAACACTCCCATTCTGGTGAAGCATTTTATTGGTTCTGGTTCTTAAGAGTCTAACCATAGAGTTTTATTTTCTATGCCAAGCCTTAATGTTCTATTGGAACAGAGCTTAATGCCCGTGAATGAGCTTCCAGGTTTTAAATTGGCTTTTACTCCCTATGTCAAAGACATGGAAGTCTTCAAACAAACAAGCAAAAACTATTGTAGTTTATATTAAAAATAGACCTCCCTATGCTTTTAAAACCAAACAGGAATTATAAGGGAATGAACAAAACATTTCAAGTGTGCAGATCTGGAAGAGCAGGACAGAGATTTGAAAAGTGGAATAAATACAAGACAATACACATGAGAAAAAAGAAATGACTATAGGTACATCAAGAAAATAGAACCTTCTGGAGCTAATCTGTGACTTGCTACAGACAACAGCCTCAAGGTGTTCACTTGTTGCTGTGCTCTTGGAGCACAACTGGGCCTCCTAGAGCCCCAAAGCAGCCTGGGAAAGTTGTTCATGCTGAAGCTCTGTAAATCCTCAGGCCCAATGAGAAAGGACTGGTAATGTTCACACTGTGATTAGCATACTTCAAGCACAATAAATCTGCTAATCTGTTTAGCACTATTTACAAATACAAAGAAAATAGAGCATTGAATCAACAAAACTAAACATTACACTCTGAGTAGTTGTCCAGCACTCCTAAATACACTGGGGCATTTACCTTCTCAGCTTTCAAGAACAACAACAAAAATGTCTAATCTTGTATGTCAGGGTTATCTGGCACCTGTGTTTCAAATTCCTAAGCATGAATAATAGCCAGGTGTGCACAGGGTACTTGCTCATTCTTAATTCTCTCTTTCCTTTACACCCCAGACATTTCTTCTGTACCTACTATGAGCTAAGTACACTCTTGGTCCATAAACCATCCTGATGTCAAGTACAAGCAATCTAATAATTACCTGCCAACTTAAGCAAGGAACAGAGTCGATGACAGGGGGACAGCACCCAGGGTAGGCTGGAGTCTGAGAAGAACAGGAAAGGTTAGATTAAGGATGTGAATTTTAACTTGAATGTGAAGCCTGAAAAAAATGATCACCTGCATGAGGCAGGAGAGATGGTGAGGAAGGGGTTAAAGTCCCCATTGAGGCATCCTGAAGTTTGGGGGGAAAGAGACATGTAAAGACTGAGTACTAGTCAGATGGTGGAGTTTTTCTAGGGGCCCTCTTGAGGGGATCACCTTTACCTTAAGAATAATGAAAGGCTGTTGACAGTCAAATGAAAAACCATTACTAATATTTACACAGCATTTGTTACGTGCCAAAGATTATGCTAGGCAATTTGTTAAGACCTAGTCCTCTTAATCCTTACAACAGCTTTACAAAGTAGGTAATATTTAAAATTGCATTTTATAGATAAAACTAAAATGTATAGAAAAGTTCAAAGACCTGCTCAGTTTACCAATGCTCAGGATTTGCCCCAAGTAGTAAGGTTTTTAGCATCCCTTCCTAAACTAACCTTCTCTCAGAGACCAGCATGGCGACCCAAGCAAATGAGCTATTCTGTGGTACAAACATCAACCCTGGGGACTCCAGGTAAAACAGTAATAATAGTTCTGGACTACTAGATAATACACCTTCACTGCATCCATTACAACTAATGGATGCATAATTGTTTCATATATTTTACTTAGAGACACCTCTATTTTAGACACTGCAGAAGTACATAGTAGGAAGTTTTCGAAAAGGCAGCCCCAGTAATACAACACCTTAAAGAGCTTAAAAGGGTGGAGGAAAGAAGACCCTGGTTATTCACTAAAATTATCCTACTTCTAATGTTGGTAAGTAACAGGTAATTAATGGAAGGTAGCTACTCAAAAACACCTTAAACATTGAAAGTAAAAAATAAAGATTAATTTTACTGGTAGAATATAAATGATGCCTTTATTGTAGGAGCCAGAGGGGTTGAGGACACCAGGAGAATGCGGCACACAGAACAACTAAGCAGGTTCACAGGGGCTCACAAAGACCAAAGCAGCAATCAGAGTCTGCATGGGTTTGCATCAGGTCCTCTGAATACATAGTATGGTTGTTAGCTTGGGGTTTTTGTGGTCCTTCTAACGTGGGAGTGGGGATGATGTATTTATCTCATAGAATTATAGCTAAAAGTATAAAAATATGAAAGCACTTAAGTGTAAACAAATATATGGACAGAATTCTGTAATTTCACATACTGATAGAAATTAGAAAGCTTAACACTAACAACTTTTCTTATTTTTTTCTATTTGAAAATTTTTGGAAGTGTCCAAATAAATAAGATTCTGTTGATAGTCACTATGACAAATATATTCAGTTATTCAGTATTATCATTCCTTCTAACAATGGCCCAAATGCATTAGTTGTCAGAATTGGACTGAATGGCTACCTCTAGTTGCATGTAATTATTTATTAAATTATATTTCCAAATTTCTAAATCCAGGACTGTTGTTTAATTTTTCTTAAACCCTATCTTTAAGAAATACAGTAAACTCCACACCCTCTGTGATGAACTTCCCACGAATCAGAGATGCTTTCCAACTAAGCACTAGTTTTCCTCCTTCGATATGCAAATATGTTATAATATTCTTACACTATTTGGCAAGCCAGATATAATAAGTACAAAATAATAAATGCCTCTCTTTTATTCTAGATTTCCTATGAGAAGCTTTCTAGAATCCAAGGTCTGGATTGTGTGTAACCTTTTCAAAACTTCCCGAGTGCCCACTTCAGGGAATGCCTATTTCCTGGACTCTATTTTCCAGCCCACTGTGATGGTCAGCACCATACTCTCATATTTGCCACTGTGTGTGTTCAGCACCTACCAGGACCTAGCACACCCCTGCTTAGTACCAACAAGTAAGAGCAGTACAAAGGAATAAATTCAGAATGTCAGGACTCTTCAAAGACACACGTGTGTATTTCTCTGAAAACATATATCCTTAGGAATTTTCCTATCTAAAATCCATCATTTGCAAGTATCACTTCTTTATGATATAGAAGTGTAAATCTGAAGTTCAGTCAGGATGTGGTATATTGGGTCAGATACATAATTGCAACCTAATGCAACTCCACTTTTATAAACCCTGAATCATAAGCTTTCAACACCTTTTGCATCCTCCCACACCCACTCTGCTTGGCAAGGTGCATTTTCTTGTTCTTTGACAGTTTGCACACACCCCACACCCCAGCATAAAAACCACACTTATATATCACTACTCAGACAGAGCGCCTTTCTTTAAAGGTGTCTATTTTAAATCTATTATATCTTCATTTTCCAAACTGTGTTCCAGGAAACCCTGGTGTAGTCATTCCCACACATATCGGAGTCACTCACCTGGAGGCTTGTTCAAACATAGACTAGGGGCTCAACCTTCTGAGGTTCTAATTCATATCCGGGGCAGGGCCCAAGTGGTGGCTTTGCTCCAGAGGGCATACTTAATAAAGCAAGTACCTACTGTGATGGGAACAGAAGCTGTGTGGTGGTAGGTGGGAGAGAAAAGAAATCTACTATCAAACAGTGTTTAGAAAGACTGACTGCACGTTCTGTCTGCCTCTTACAATTTTACTATATTCATTAACTTATTATAAACTTTGCCAAGTTCTGCAGTAAACTGACATGTTCTACATTGTTTATTGACCAAAATTATTTGACACTGAAATACTAAGATCAAAGAGCCACAAGTAACTTCTGACCATGCCCTGTAACATGCACTTCAAAAGGGGTGATGGGAGAGAATGTATTTGATGGCTTAAAATTGTTTTCCTTAAAATATATTTCAGGAGAAAGTGATTCCATCATTGGAAATAAATCCGAATTCTGACCGCATATGACTCTTGTCCAAACAAAACAACAGACCCTCCACTTCAGATCAGGCAGTTTATCTAAACATGTATAATAATTACATTACATTAAATATGTTATTTGTGTGTGTGTGTGTGTGTGTGTGTGTGTGTGTGTGTGTGTCTCGCTCGTGTGTGGGGGGGGTGTGCAAAGTAAAGACCAAGGTCACACAACATTCCAATCAGTGACACAATTAATTAGAAATTGTGCATAATTTTACACCTTCTTCTGTTTCTGGGAACTACAAATTCCTTTTATTTGCTGACATCCACTATTAAAGTTCTGGAGGCGATGGAATGAAATATTTCAAGTGTGCTGAGGCCAAGCATTTTCTTACAAAAGATCTTATCTGAGCTCTACAAACACCTGCTCTGAAGCTGAGGGGGGGGCAGGCATTTCTCTAACTACAGACTGAATCACCAGCTACCTGGAACTAGGAGGCAGCATGTCTTTTCACTCACATTCCAGTCTCCATGTCAAGTTCTGCCTGGATCATAACTCCATCTTCATGCTGTACATTTTATTTTAGCAAGGCTTTTCTTCCTCCTTTTCACATGCAAAAGTTTCAGGCAAGGCTCTCTTTCATAGCAAAATATTTCCTAGTACTGCTCCATCAGAAGCTGTGTATTGCATGCTTCCATAAGAACAAGACACGGGGGATAAAAGGCCAGGTGAGTGTGAGCAAAGATGCTAGGGACCTTAGTCAAGTGCCTGTCTGGGGAAAGGTTTGTAAATTCACGTGCCTAACCCTGGGCCTGCCTAACCCTAACTAATCTTTTATTTGTGGAATCTGGGAAGAATGAATAAAAGGCAATAATTTGAAAATGCAGATACGTATGAGAAGGAGAGCTTTGTCCTTTACATACACTTTCAGTGAGAAATTACCAATACGGAGTCAGGTAGAAATATAAGGGTATTTAATAGGGAAAAGCCTTACTTACAGAGTGACCTAGCCAGCCGGAGTGGCAGCAGTCTGTACACCAAGTCCCAAAGAGAAACCAAAAGCGAAAACGCAGTCACACTACGTCACTCTGACCACGCCCTCACAAGCCCCTAAGAAGGCGTGGCTACAGCTTCCCCTACAATTCCCCTTTTAGTCTAAAAGAGGAATAAAACTTAACAGTGTAAAATATCCAAAATTAACAATCAAAAAGATAAAATATAAGAAGATACAACAATCTGCGTATGCACATCCTAACTATCTATTTTAACTAAACCCTAAAGTCATCTGAAAGAGGTGTCCAAGCCTGAACACTTCCTTCCAATCCCAACCATAAACAATACACTATCCTAAGTGACAACAATGGAGAAAGGGTGCGTAGCATTCTCTAAGTTACTTCCTGCTGAAATGGGATGATGATAGTCATGTGGGGTCCTGTAGGAAGAAAATGTTAGGGACACCAGATATAGTGAGAAATTACCAATACGGAGTCAGGTAGAAGTATAAGGGTATTTAATAGGGAAAAGCCTTACTTACAGAGTGACCTAGCCAGCCGGAGTGGCAGCAGTTTGTACAGCAAGTCCCAAAGAGAAACCAAAAGCGAAAACGCAGTCACACTATGTCACTCTGACCACGCCCTCACAAGCGTGGTCAGGCACACCTGTAGCCAGCCCCTAAGAAGGCGGGGCTACAGCTTCCCCTACACACTTTATTTTTAAAAGATTTTTTTTTAGATATCCAAAGAGCAACCTGACTTTTTTATGACCATAACTAATGTCCAGACAGAGAAATGACCACCTTGAACTCACACCACACAGAGGAAGGTGCTTTGCTGGCCAAGCCTCAGCTAATTAAACCAGAGAGCCACAGGGATGGTGAAGAATGCAGAAGGGACACCTATTACACAGCACCTATTACACAGCTTGGTGACGACTTTAATTCCTATAGTTTATGGGCAAAATTGTTACTCTTGACAATGTAAGATTTTTAAATCATCATAACCAGAGGAAAACTACTGATTTCAGCTTCAACTATTTAATATATATATATATATATATATATATATATATATATATATAGAAATAAGAAAAAGGCAAATTCATGTTCTTCCTGTAAAACTATTTTTTCTACACAAGTAAAAACAAACTTCCAGATCCTATTCCAATACCCAATACCATGAAGAAAGAATTACTGTCCTTAATACAAAAGCCTAAGAAAAAAAAGCCTAAAAAGTGCATGGGCCCAACACTTAGATACCTTGAGAAAATAGATTCCTTGTTGGTATTTGTAACTCTTTACAACTGTAAAGGGTATTTATGAGGTTTTCTTGACTTTCTTGTGAAAGTGTTTTAATTCATATGCAGTAATATTCATTTTGTCACCAGCATTTCTTGCTTACTATTTGAAGACCAAAGAAAGCCTAAGGCAGTCATTCTCCTTCTCCCTTCTCAATGACATGTTAAGAAAAATGTCCCCAGTATTGCCAAAGTCCACTGTGGTGTCCCTGGGGAAGAGACCAGAAAGGACAACACACAGCTTCCCTGGAAACTTCTCAGTCTCAGACAGTGTGTATGTCTGGCACTGGCACCAAAAGATAGAGCCAACACAGAATGTTGGAGATTAGACATGAACTGTTCCCTTCCCTCTCCAAAAGCCTGTTTGGGGTTGCTAATTTGGGATGTGCGTAGTTCCAGAGTCTGTAATGATATTCTGAGCCTCTCTGGTACCCACACAAGTTGGACAGCCCCCTCAAAGGAAATTCTTCACCCCTTGTATCCAAATCACCCTACATGGTACAATGTAAAACACCTGACTTAAGCCTTTCTAGTCACATCCCAAAGTATGACTTTTAATCACTGAATTTTATAGAAAATAGAAACTAGAAAACAATATGAATGTCATGTGTGGTTTTATTATATCCACAGACCAAAATAAAAAATGTACTAACAAAAATGATTTTACTGAAAATCAGGCCAACTTCCACATTTAACAAAATATAATGGTTTTGGTTTTTGTTTGTTTATTGTCATTTTCTTTTTTTTTAGTTTGCAGTGTGTGTGTGTGTAATCCAACATTCTAATTAAGAACTTGTCTCATTTTACAATTAAAAGTTCTCAATTTATAAATGAAAACTAATTTGATTATGCCATAAATACAGTAAAATTATTTTATAATTTAGTTATCTATTAAGTCTCAGAAAATAACTAGCATGTTTTAAAACATATCAGTTTGAATAGTTTTGGAGGATATACTACTGTATTGTCCACATTATAGGCTAAACAGTGACATGGTTAGGTTTTAGTGCCTCATAGTTTGATGATGGGGAATGTACTTCTGTGTATGTTCATCTTATTGATTGCTGAATAAAGCACTGTTTGGCCAAAGAGGAAGCAAGATAGGTGGGACTAGGAGACAAGGAGGATTCTGGGAAATGTAGTAAAAGATCCAGGCAGGAAGTGATAGAGCAGGCAGACTCAGGATATAAGCAAGGGCAAGAAGGAAGTCGTCCCTTTTCTCTTGCTCTTCCTCCTGGTCTCTGCTCTGGAGTCACCATGTGATCTGCTGGCAAGAGAGGGTGCCAGCAGAAGGCACTTATGCTCGATAAGTCATATAAAATATATAGATTTATGACAATTAAGACTGAGCTAGCAGATGAGAAATCCTAGGGATTGGCCAGGAACATTGTACCAAATATAAGTCTCTGTGTGTTACTTAGGACCTTAACATGGTGGTGGGCGGAACTTGGGCGACCTGGCAGAAAGTGCCCACATGGCAGCAGGAGTTGGGTAACTTGGAATAAAGACTTATTGTTACACATAGTCAGTTAAGACACTTCTTATGTTCAAACAAGTTCCAGTGAAGAAATCAAAGGGTTAATGATGCACTAATACAAGAGGAGGGTCTGAGTGCTGGAGAGTGTATGGCCATGGTTAGGGCAGTATCCTCGGCTCTCTCTAAGTAGATTTATGGAAAGTGTTGGCAATAATGGAAACAAGATAAAACAGCAAAATGTGAACAAATCAGCTTAAGCTTCTAACTACTGAATGAGCAAGTCAATCAACCCCTTTAAGTCTACATCACTGCAACTCTAAAGGAAATTTAAACACCAAATGGGGCAAGGTTTTTGTTTGTTTCCTTTTAAAAAATTAAATACATTGTGAATGTGAGAGTGTGTCTGTGTGTGTGTGTGTGTGTGTGTGTGTGTGTGTGTGTGTGTGTGCGCGCGCGCGCGCGCGCGCGCGCGCATGTAAAACACAGAACAACTTCTCTCTTTTCATCAGGGGTTGAATTTGGGTCATCAAGCTTAATAGCAAGCACCTTTACCTATTGAGCCAATTTGGCAGCCTCTGCCTTTGTTTTCTCTTTAGAGTCAGAACCTCATAGGTCAAGCTTGTCTTAAGCTTGCTGTGTTGCAGAGAACAATCCTGAACTTCTAGCCCTCCTGCCTCTACCTCTTGAGTGCTGGCACTACAGGAGTGTGCTTGCACACTTGGTTGCATGTGGTGAGGAGGATCAAAGCCTTCCTGCATGTTAGACATGCACTCTACCAACTGGGCCATGACCCTGATGAATGTTTAAATGGAAAAACTACAGAGTTAAGCTAAGCTATTGTCAACCTATGGGCTGCCCAGATAGACATATGTAATCTTTACTCCATTACATCTTGGACAAAAAGCAGACCTGGAAAGTGAATACAACATAGGTGCTTCGTCAGAAAGAGTGGATAGCCTGCAGTGTATACTCCTGTACACTCATTTTAATTCATAAACTCTGATCTTAATTCCTTTTCCTTGGTTACTTGTCTCTGACAAACATTTCCTAGTCAATAGTTGCCCAAGTTGGGGTGAGGGCCTCCCCAAAACACAGTTCCAAACACCAGACTTTCCTCCAACTCACTCCCACCTACGAATGGCATCTGAAAGCCCACCAGCAGAGGAGTGGGTGTGGGAAGGGAAGCAAAGCTAATCTTCCATTATGCCAGTTCTTCAGTTCTTCCACTAATCTCCCAAGAGCAATGGATCCCTTCCCTTGGCCTTGTCAACCACAGGGTTAAGTAAACTTTTGAAAACCAACCAGCTGCATCTCAGAATTCCTTAAGTACTTCTGCTGTTCTTTGGGGTTGCTAATTTGGGATGGGAGCTGAGAAAGAACACCATACTCTCAACAATAAATTATTTCAAAACTATTTCAACAAAGCATTTTAAGAAGTTTTTGCTTAAGAGGAAGACTTACCCTGTGGCATAAACAATGGTTGCCTGTGGAAATGTTTGCCTAGCACTGGTACCAAAAATTAGCTTGCAACCATGAATCAGCTATATAATTCTATAAAAACATGCTTTAGAAATGTCATTTGCCATTCAAACATAGTTATCATTTATAGCTTAGTCAATGAAAGTGGAACATCATGGAAAAGCAGGAGTGTTAACACTAAAACAACTTCCCACTCTGTGACCTTGTACATGGCTGTACTCGGCAGCCATGAGGCAAAGATACCTCTCTGGAGACCAAGTCAAACATGAAAGTTCCCCAGAATCTTAGGGAGACTGGTTGTCAAGGAACTGAATCCATGTTGGGTGATATTTGACTAGCCTTGGAAACCCATCTCAAGCCAAAGCCATCACTGGCACTGATTTCACTGCTAGACAGATGCAGATGAGAGTAAAAGATGACATTCCCACAGCCCAAAAGACTCAGTGTCCTATCTCACATGAAGAAGAGTGGAAAAGGGGGTGAGGAGGGTACTCTCCTCTCCACCAATTCTCTTCAACCCTATCTTCCTCCTCATTCTTTCTTCTCTAGTTTCCGAACGCCCCTTTTCCAGCTGGAGAGATGGCTCAGCCATTAAAGGCTAGGCTCACAACCGAATGCCCATTTTCCTACAATGTCTATAGCTATAGTCTATAGTCTATAACTATCCAGCCACCTATGTCTGATGCGTTGGGAACTTTGTATTGCAAAAAATTAAAGTGCTCTCCACTTTCTAGAAGCTCTTAGTCCAAGTAAAATATTAGTTTAAAAAGTGTTATCATTTTGAATATCTTTCCCCTCCAGCATTCCTATTTAAATTTGGCTGCCATTATGGTGGTGTTGGAAGGCGGGGCATTTGGAAGTTGCTTAATGCTATTACAAAAGGGTGACTCAGCAACCTTTGTCCCATATAAATTTGGCCTTCTGCTAGGTGATGACAAAGCCAGAAAGCCCCCAACAGTTGTGGGCACTCCCCAACCTCCAGTACTGTAGGCCATTAAATCCACGTTCTTTATAAATTACACAGTTGGCTACTATGGCATAATCAGAGTTAAGACAATACACAATGACCCCATAGTAAATGTTAGCCAATAGCTACAGGCCGGAACACAGAAGTATCTCATTATCGAGGAAGGATAGGAGAGACTCACCACTCCTAGTCATCTTTTTTAACATCTTCTAACTGGAGTAACTACTTGGAACATTATCTCAAGTCAAATTTTAACTTGTTTGTATGTATTATGTTTTGTATTAGAAATGAGGTTTAAACTTTAAAAATAATAATTTATATGAGATACATACACATATATCCTAGCTCAATTTAAAATTGCTTTCTGAGACAAATTTGATATTATTAAATCTTTTTACTAAACTTCAAACAGCTAAATAAAACCTACCTCTGAAGTGTTTACTAATATGGACGAATTGCAGAATACATGTTTTCAATTAGTAAGTTGTAACACCCTTTGCCTCTAGTTTCGCCACAATTTTCAGTGGCAATAAACTGAATTTCAAAAGAAAGTCAGTATAGATTATGGAGTTGGGTACAACTGTGTGACACATAAATAAGTGTGAGGCAGCTTTAGAGTATATTAAAGAGAGTTGTGAAATACATGTGTAAACATGAAGTTCTCAAGTGCTAATCCAGCAACACGTAAGTTTGGGCTCCAGTTTATAAACAGATGCCTCGAAAGCTTCTAGGAAATGGAGGGGGCCATTGTGGTGTGCCCTGTCACAGCTGGTAGGAGTTAAGACACATTGTGAGCGCTAATGACCTCTCTTAGAATCTATTATTCTAATTGTTGTGAATTCCATACTTTTGTGGAGTTGAATTGGAGCAACACATGTCATTTGGCTGACGTTAGTGCTAAAACTAAAATGAATTTGAATTCACAAGTCTCCGAATATCCAGTAGATTTGCTATCTGTGTGATCTGGCTAGCACCTACACAGGAGAATTAAAAACATATCTACATAGCCCACATTGTCATTTTATAACCTGAAGTATAATTTCCCTTTCAGACAAGTGACCGTTTGAGTTATCAACTCATTAAGTCTTCGGCTAACAGGCTTCTGTTATAAATCGCTACCATATTTCTGTGAGAAAAAAACGTGTTTAGTCATAAGGGTAAAAACACTTTCTCATGGACCACACTGCTTGGTTCTGAGAGTAAACAATAAAGGAAGCCCACTTCCTCCCTTGATGATCTTAGAGCCATGGGGCATGTGCGATCCAAGGAGACACACAAGCAGGTGGTCAGTCATCTGAGTGCTCAATTTCTGGGAATCTGGAGCTGTGCAAGGTTTTCCAAGGAAACAATGGGGGTTGTGTGGATGACTTGTTCTGACTTTTAAAATATATCTAATAACAACTGATTGGGGTGGGGATGAACCACAGTCTTTGGAATCTGACCCCAGAATCCAAATTCCTCATCCCCTCAGTCAAGATATAGTTTTGATGACCCTTGTGGAGGGGAGTTTCGGGAGAACACACTGACCAAGATGCACTCCCAAGTTTCAAGGATCTTAGTTTTGTTCTTAAAACTGATAATAAATCTGGGTAATTTGATGCATAGAGTTGTTCCCTAATCAGGAGGTCCCAGGCTAAAGAGAATGGTAAGTGCAGAATGGCAGAGTGTTTTAGGAACTGTACATTTTGGCAGGAACTCTCTCTTCTAAGCAGAACTGAGTAAAATGTTCTCAGACAGACAGACATTTGTTTTTATGTCGAATTTCTTCCATGCTGAAGGCTCTACCAACTGTGTCCAAGAGCCCTGGTGAGCACTCGTTGAAAGCTTTGCCCCTTGCCTTTAAGCAGATGCTTACACATTCTCACACAACCCCTGTCAGCATGTGCTTGAGAATCTCAAGAGGGGCCAGATTGGAGTGAAAGGTCACAACCAGTGCTATATTTGAAGGGCTGAATAAGGGTCTCCAATCCAAGCCCTCAGGGAGGAGGGGGCAGAACTTGTTTACACACAGTCAGAGTAAACAGCTGCTCGAGTGGTGCAACTGGAAAGGGTGCTGAAAGGACCCGGGGCTAAAAATATCTCCACTGGCTGTGTGACTTGGTGCATAAAACGTCCGAAGGCTCGTGTGGCGTGTACACTGAGAACCCTGCTAAAACACACCTGGCATCCGAGTAGGTAGCCAGCTATGCTATTAGGGATAGTTTAAGCTCAAATCACAATAACTTAGTTCACTAGCTGTTTGTGCAGCTTAGCGAGTCTCTCAGAATTGGATGCCACAAAAAGAAGTTGCAGATGCGGATGAGGAGCCAAAGCATCTGAGAATGTGGCTTTTTCCACTTTAGGAAAAAAAAAAAGAAGAAAATGCATTTGACCCTGTCGCCCTATGACTAAGGAAGTTCTGACTATAAAACCCTAGTCTGACCCAAGGCTAAGCCTATATAAGACTTAAACAGGCTTGAGAAGGTCTAGGTAATGAATCTAGAATTCTATTCTGTAAAGACCACTCATTTAACTCCACACAAAATCAGTAGATGAGCATTTTTCTCAAGGAAGGATGCCGCATCATTTAATTGGTCACAATTCTAAGCTGTGACCCAAGATGAACAACAGCCAAGTGGTAAAATATTAACTGAGACACGTGATCTTGACTAAGATCCAAGGGCATTTTAAAGTTCTTAGAATTTGTATGAGGATGTACAATCTGCAAGACAGCCTTCCTTTCTCCTCTCCCCACTGGTCGCTTCCTTATTGCTGGTACCCAGAACAGCCTTGGCACAGCAGGTGCTCATCTGCACAGTACTATAACCTGGAAGCTAAAAGCTGGGAGTACACCAGCAAGGCACAGCTCCACCTCATACCCCTGTCTACCCCTCAGCAAGAGTATCTCAGTTTCCTTATGTGTACAACAGGGGGTGATGGCAATACCTACACCATACAGTTACTACAAAAACTAAGTAAGAAGCTGTTCTCAAAAGACTAAAGCATAATAGTAAAGTACCATGTTAGGTCACTGCCAACGTGTTGTCCTTGCCTGTTTTGTATTTGGTGCAATGCAGCTTTATCTTCAATGACATCAAACGCATTTGCCAAACCCCAATAGGAATGAAGCTGTTCTACCATAAGTTCCCAAAACAATACACTGATAGGTTCTAGAACTGCCGGAATATGTCTTTCCTTCCTCATCTCTGCCAGGTATTAGGTGACAACCATGCAAAAGTGACTACTGCAGCAATGGAGGTTTGTTTCACATAATTCTAAGTGCTGAGGGATCCAATGAAGGGAACGATAAGGCAGTGTCTAGGAAAGGCTACTCTCCCCTCCTAGCATCTTGTGGGTGACTTACCAAATGAAAAGAACACTAGAGCAGGAGAGCAGAAAGGAGTAACATTCTAGACTGCTCGAAGAGCCTCTTCCCCTCATGACTTAACCACCTCGCAATGCTATCACATTGGCCATTTACTCTGAATGCATCAATCTGAGGGCACACAGTCAAACCACAGCTCCGTCTTCAAACCTTTGCCTTTTGTTCTCCGGCTAAACACACTAAGAACTGGATTACTTGTCTTCATAATATTAACCATACTACATTGCATAACTTCTACACAATTAACATTTTAGAAAATGAAATGAGTAGCAACAATGCAATGCCTATAACCATCTCATCTGGGCATGATGGTACATCCCTGTAATCCTTGTTCTCAGAAGGGAGAAGCAAATGGAGCAGGAATTCAAGGCCAGCCATGGCTACATAGCAAGTTCAAAGCCAGCCTGAACCCTGTCTCAAAAAATTTCATAAATACCTGTTACCTTTGTTTTCCATGGGTATCCATAGGCAGCAAAAAGAATCAGTGGAGTAAAGGATGCTGAAGCATTTAAAAATACAGTCTCTGGCATACAATTCTTTCATACATTATCGTTCAAGGATGATAGTGTGAGAGCGATGGGTATAAGCATACTGTCATCTTCCCCAAAGCCAGCAATGTATAGATGATGCTCTTATAATCCTAGGGAGCAGTAGTGCACCACAGCTTCCAGTCAGCCACAGCTTCCAACAGTTCAGAGTCCACAATCTATCCAGGGTACCAGCTTTAAAGTATGAGGTTTTCTGGTAAGATCCTCAAATGCATTCTCAATTTCTATTTTGAATCACAATGACAATCATATACATACTAGCACAAAGCAGAATGTTTTGTTGAATATATGAAGAGGTAAGAGGTGGCTCAAACAGAAGAAATAAAAACACAAGAAAGCATCAAACTTTATAAAAATAACTCCAGCCTGCTAAGACCCCGAGATGCAGATGTAAGCTGTGGGATGTAATGAGGAGCTGTGCTAGTTTTACACATCTCTTTTCTCCTTTTAGTTTAGTTTTTCCAGTTTCGGTCCTGGGGAAAGAACCCAGGGTGTTACACATGTGAGGCTAGCACTCTGTAAGTGAGCCACAGTCTTTAGTTAGCTCTCTTTAAGTGAACCACAGTCCTAGGTTAGTTCTCTATAAGAAAGCCACAGTCCTAGGCTAGCACTCTTTAAGTGAGACACAGTCCTAGACCAGCACTCTGTAAGTGAGCCAAAGTTCCAGGCTAGCACTCTGTAAGTGAGACACAGTCCTAGGCTAGCACTCTATAAGTGAGCCACAGTCCTAGGCTAGCACTCTATAAGCAAGCCACATTCCTAGGCTAGCACTCTGTAAGAAAGTCAGTCCTAGGCTAGGATTCTGTAAGTGAGCCACAGTCCTAGGTTAGCACTCTATAAGAGAGCCACAGTCCTAGGCTAGCACTCTGTAAGAAAGCCAATCCTAGGCTAGGACTCTATAAGTGATCCACACAGCCCTAGGTTAGCACTCTATAAGTGATCCACAGTCCTAGCCCTCACTTTTTCCTTACAATCACACTAGCCAGGCTGTGATGAGTCACATTCTCTGGACCAGATGAGAAAGTCAATGCTTGGAGTAACCAAGAAATTTCCCAAGACGCTGGCATCAACTGCGAATGGGTATGATTCAGTCAGCTAAAGTCCAACATCCACATTCCTCATGCTGTCTCCCTCACATCAGTAAAACAAAAATTAGTATGATGCTTGATATCCCCAACACTCCCAAAGTCAGCAAAACTAAAATAGCCCCAATACTGAGGATATGCTGCTCGTCCCAAAGAACTGTGGTGATGCTAAAGAAGCCCATATAACTTCTCTGGCAGTCCTCCCCTGAGAGCGGGCATGACGTGAGAAAACAAGTACAAAGAGAAAGCTACTGACTGCACAACACGCATAAGTCATCACAGCACCATTGACAGTTAGAATAAGCCCAGGAGCCATGGACAGACATGGGACCATAGGACCGAATCATTGCAGTCACTTTACAAAATATATGTAATCATTATCACCATACAGCAGGATGGAAGCAGGATGCAATAACCAATCAGGTTAGCAGGACTGGCTGGGGTCCAGAAATAAAAGAGAAAACTCATTAATTTGAGGAGGCTGAGTTCAAATGACTGGTGGTTAAATTCAGCTTCCCATCTGTGCCGTTATTTTAGGTGACAAATAGATTTCACACTACACTGACATCGGCAAAGTACCTTGACTACTTTGACATACTGTCAACGGTAGCTTACTTTGTACCCAACATGACACTAGGCATTTTAAATCCTTTAACTTACTTAATTCTTACAACTTTCATGTACTTAGCATTGTCTCTGGTTTACTAATAGGAAGACAAAGCACAGGAATAGGCAACTGTATACAAAAGTTCATCCAGCTGATAAACTGAGGGTCCTGTCCGTTATGCATTCCACAGCCTCCGCTCACAACTAAGCCGTTCAGCTCTTCGGCATGCATATGTGGCCCTGTCAAAAACTCAGGCTTAGCAGTAAACATCATAAGTGTGATGTTTATTATGACAGTAACACACCATGGATTTAGGAAAGCTTACTTCCTAAACTCAAATTAAACAGGAGCCATCCCTTAAATACTCCTTGCTATTTATAAAAATAGTCTGTAAACAATTTTGAGAGAATATGAATTAAACATGGACATCTCTGAGAAACACACAATAGAAGAAACCAACTTTTTCTTGTCCTTGTATCTCAATCTGTGTTTAAACATTATAATTATTTTAAGTATGTATAAGTAATTTAAATTCCATTCTATCAGCTTTATATTAACTCTATTCTCCATAGATAATCACAACATATCCAGATTTCTCCCTTGACCTTCAGACATGTACATACAGCTGCCTACTTGGTAATTCCACCCACATACCTTATAGGCACAGCAATTTAAGAAGGCTAGAACTGATCACCTATGCTTTCAAACACATTCTTGCATTCTCCATCTTGACACTGTTACAACTATTCTTTTGTCTTGAAAACAAGAGGCCGGGTGTCATCTCCAATCCTTCACACCATGTCAGACCTGTCACATGGAGAGTAGGAACTGCTCATCACCTCCACTATCAGCCTGTCTGCTCCACCATTCTCTCTCTTAACTGCATGGCTAAAGTAGCCTCTTCATTGCCTCCCATCTGAGACCACTGCAGTTGACTTTTGACATATGGGCTAAAACTATCTCTTAAGACAAGATGATGTCACACCTCTCCTAAAACTCCCTAACCTATTTAATCCATAGAAAAAGCCAACACCTTGACAGTAGCAAGACTCCATTGATGTATTCTCCGTCTCCCTCCAGGCATTATCTCCTTCCCTGTCATTCTTGTCCAGGCACACCACCATGACTGCCAGCCAGTACACATCGGTCTTGGCCGTTGGTATTCCTTACATCTGGGACAAATTCACACAGCTTCTATGGCACTACCTTCAGATCTGTCTTCAGAGGTCACCTTTTCTGAGTGACATACTTCAATCACTCTCTAAAACAGTCCTTTTCCATGCATTTCTGCATAACTCCAGTCATACCCTGCCACTTTTTACATTTTCTCCTGTATCTGATACAGTGTCCATCATCCCGACATAGCAGCAACTGCACACTAACCATGATTTAATACTCTAGCTTTATAACATAGATCATTTTTAAACATATGTTGATGCCTTGCAAATAATTCAATTAATAATTTAATTAATAGAACTAGAATAGTGGATAGAATTGTTATATGAAGTAAATCCTTCAAGGTTATATACTTTGAAATAATGTTTTCTTAGTATCCTTATATATTTTACTTTACTCTGTTTCTTTGGTTTAGTGAATGATGCAACATGTAGATTATATTTAAAATAAAGTAGTACCTTGGGTAATGAAATATATTACCCACTTGTGCATCTCGCTATCTTTTCAATTCTCATTTTTAAAAAAGTACAAAAAAAAAAAAACCACTTTAAAAATAAATTGACCAACCATAAAAGTTCGGCAATCCCCCCATCAGTCACCCTCTCCTATCTGTTTTGTTATTGTCCTCACAGTGACTGACTTGTCCTCTCTACCATGCCTCTCTTATATTTTTGGTTGTGAGCCTAGTTTTTAATGGCTGAGCCATCTCCCCAGCCCTACCTTGCCTCTCATAATACGCCCCCTAAACACCTAACAGTGTTCTGCTTCCAAAATATGGATCTTCTTATCTCATTGCACAAACGAAACCCCCAGTTTTACAGTTCCACCAGGCGAAATGAATCACTCTGTAAAACTAGCCCAACCTATTGGAACATAAACATACCCTACACTTCCTCCCTAGCCCTCCAGAGAACCCCCCCACCCTTTATAAAATCCCATGGCTCCAGTCCCACCATGATTGTCACATGTTTTGCTCTCCTGCTGTCGCTGTTAGTTGCTTTGGGTATTCTCATCAGTTCCCATTGAAAGCAAACTCTTATTGGCCCAGAGGCTCCGCCCTTCTACCTGAGACCTCCCCAGCTTCCAAGCATTGGTCTTTCCTTTTACTGCTTCCCAACTCTGAGCAGGAGCTAAGTGTTACAGTCTCAGCCCAGGAGCTTCTGAGACCTCACTGGCTGATGTTCTGGGGGAGCTGAGACTAAGTGTGAGCAAATCACACAGTAGGTAGCTGATACCCAATAATGAGAAAATAAAGCATTATCATTAGACTTGCCTTATAACCTGGAAAATGAAAAGCTAGGAAGTCTCTTAGATATAATTTCTAGCACTTCCACATCATATATCTTTGAACTATAAAAGTTAAATATTTTCAAGTTTTTAAATAGAACAAAGACTTTATGAGGATCCTTTATATCTCAGAACCCATAAATTCTATGAAAAAATAAATGTTCACACTTCTGAATATGGTAAAATTATTTTATATGGAAACACTGAAACCACAATTTAGGAGAAAACTCTTTTTGGCACTTGTTCACAGGGAGTAATAAATTATTTCCTTCTACAAATTAATGCTGTTGTGTGTGGGCCTTTATACAGAGAAAGTATTTGGTTCAAAGGTTCCCTCCTGGCCACATGTCATGACCAAGCCATAGAAGCTAGCAGTTTCAACCGTGGAGATTTATATCAAGCAGTCGGTATAAGCCTAATTTTTAAAACAGCCATTAATTCCAGTACTCAGCTTAGATCCCAGTGTGGCAACCATTCTCTTCTAGTTTTTAATCTATTGCTGTGGCAAATATCATGCCCAAAAGCAACTAAGGAGAAGCAAGGATTTACTTGGCTTTACTTGAGGTCAAGGTCCACCACTGACAGAAGTCTAGGGAAGAACTCAAACAGAACTTGAAGTAGAAGCCACGGAGGAAGCCTGCTTGCTGGCTCCCTCGAAGGCTCGTGCTTGCCTAGTTTTATCATATAGCCTGGAACCACATTCCCAGAGAAAAGTCAGCCCACTGTGGGCTGGGTCCTACTGGACAACTAACTATCAAGAAATCCTCCACAGACTTGCCCTAAGCTATGTGGTAGTCACAGGCCAACCTAAGCTGTACAATCCTGCAATCGAGACTCCCTTCTCAAATGGCTCTATTCTTTGTCAAGTTGACATTTAAAGCTATCTAGGACATACAGTAAGACTTTTATTCACAGAGAGTGACTGCTAACTCAAAGACCACTGGTTATCTACAGTCTGGCATTCAGCAAACATACAGTTCTCATTCTTTGGAGTTCATCAAGGACCTCTGTCTTTGTTGCAGCCCATGGGATATAGAAAAGCATCTTCAAGCTTAAGACTCTGAGAGCCAGAAGGGCCCAGTGTCCCTGCCTTCCCCTCGCCCTTCAAGAAGCTGGATGAACATCCTAACTACCACAGATACACACCAAGGACAACAGGATCTTGATGTGCGATTGGCCAGTACCCTTGACTCACACTAAATTGAAGGACCAGCCACTGAAAACCTGCTCTGTAATTTGTGTGAAATGGAATTAAATTTCTTCTTTTGCCTAGTGGTTTAGCACAATATGATTTTGAGACAAACTTTTTCTGCAACAGGCTGCATTATGACTAACACACTCATTGGTAGTAACAAGAATTCTTATTATTCATTACACTGACTTTTGTATGTTTGAGCTACGTTTTTCTCCCTTATATTTCAAAGGAACTGAAATTTTCCTTATAACCAGGAACTTTTCCACCCAACCTAACACTTCATTGCAATATAATACATATAAGAATATGTGGGCATATGCACATTCTATAGAACTGCTGAAAATTACTGGTAACAGCTTTAAATAATCATTCCAGATTAAGGGGCTAAGGCAATGGGTAAACTGTTTTCTGTGCATGTATGAAGAACTGAACTTAAATACCCAACCCCCTCAAAAAATCCAGGTGACCTACAATCCCAGATTTCAGGGAAGCAGGGACCAGGAATCCTTAGAACAAACTGCCTAGCTAGACTAGCCAAATCAGTAAGTTCCAGCTTCAGCAAGAGAACCTGTTTCAATATATAAGATAGAGAGCAAGCAAAGACACCCAATATCAACTATTGGCCTTTACACACATGCACAGATGTATACGAAAACATACCCACAAACACACATATATACATACATGACTACCACACCTACATACACAAAAGCAATCAACAAGCAAAACTGAGTCATATCAAATTAATCTAACTAATCAATTCCTTACTTTGTGCCTGACACTAAAGCAGCCACCCAACAAACAGGATGCAAACCCCACATTCTGGGCCCACCATAGAGAAACTCTCTGTCAAAACTACCAGAATCTACTGACAACTACATGGCCTCTGCCTCCCTCCATCTCAGTCAACATTAACAAAAATGCTTTCATGGCCAACTTGACACAGTAAGGAAGTTAGGTTTAAGAAAAAGCATTCAGTATTCTTCAATCAAACTAAATGGAAGTATATTTAAAAGTCATTTCACAACATGCACTGTCTGGAAAATTATTTGTTGACTTGCAATAGTTTCCAAAATATAGCACCAATTATTAATATCTAGGCAATGAGACTATCAGAAAAATCGTACCATATGAGGAATGAGAGCTTCTGTGTCAAGTAGAAAATATTATTCTGTTCCACTATTATTATGCCTAAAGCTTTTCAGATATGTACTTATCCATTTTCTTCATTCTATATATAACTCTATGGTTAGTATATGTGAGGATAAGGACATTTCAAAACCTAAAAAGTCTAGGACAAAGGAGAAATGAGTAATCCATGCCTGGGTTAAAAGCCAGGATTTTCCACACTCTTCAGCTATATGCACACTCCTTTCCTTCGCCAGCCCCAGTCAGAACTGACCATCTGATCTATAGCCCCTGTCAGCCTTGGTGAGCAGCACTATAGGATGAATGCTAACTGCATTATAGACTTGTTTCACTCTGGCTGGTTGACTCCAACCCCTGCTACTGGGAGGAAGGTTCTCCCACAGCCAAGCCCCAGCTCTCAGGTATTTTCAACAAAACAAAAGCCTCTTATTCCACAGCAAATTAAAAGGAAGGCTTTTCCTCCCACATATATTTACACATTTTGCAAATACACATTCTTTTGTTCCCCATTTTTATTTAAATTAGAAACGAGATTGTTTTACATGTCAATTCCAGTTCCCTCTTCCTCCCCTCCTCCCCTGCCCCCCACTAACACCCTACCATATCATTTTTGCTCCCCAAGGAGAGTGAGGCCTTCCATAGGGGGTTTAGAGTCTGTCATATCCTTTGGGATAGGGCCTAGGCCTATTCCCTTGTGTCTAGGCTCAGGGGGTATCCCTCTATGTGGAATGGGCTCCAAAGTCCATTCCTATGCTAGGGATAAGTACTGGTCTACTACAAGAGGCCCCATAGATTTCCAAGGCCTCCTCACTGACACCCACGTTCATAGGGTCTGGATCAGTTCCATGCTGGTTTCCCAGTGATCAGTCTGGGGACGAAGAATTCACCCTTGTTCAGGTCAGCTGTTTCTGTGGGTTTCACCATCCTGGTCTTGACCCCTTTGCTCATCACTCCTCCTTCTCTGTAACTGGATTCCAGTTCAGTTCAGTGTTTAGCTGTGGGTATCTGCTTCTACTTTCATCAGCTGCTGGATGAAGGCTCTAGGATGGTATATAAGTTAGTCGTCAATCTTGTTATCAGGGGAAGGAGGGCATTTAAGGTAGCCTCTCCACTGTTGCTTAGATGGTTAGTTTCTGGACATTTCTTGGGGTAACACTAACCAAACAAGTGAAAGAACTTTATAGGAAGAACTCTGAGTCTATAAAGAAAGAAATCAAGGAAGATACCAGAAAATGGAAAGATTTCCCATGGTCTTGGATAGATAGGATCAACATAGTAAAAGTGGCAATCTTGCCAAAATCTATAGTCAATGAAATCCCCATCAAAATACTGGCACAATTCTTCACAGATCTTGAAAGAACAATACTCAACTTTATATGGAGAAACCCAGGATAGCCAAAACAAGCCTGTACAATAAAGGAACTTCCGGAGGTATCACCATCCCTGACTTCAAGCTCTATTATTCAGCTATAGTCCTGAAAACAACTTGGTGTTGACACAAAATAGACAGGTAGACCAAAGAAATCGATTGAAAACCCTGATATTAACCCACATACCTATGAACACCTGATTTTTTGACAAAGAAGCTAAAGAAATACAATGGAATAAGGAAAGCATCTTCAACAAATGGTGCTGGCATAACTGGACGCTGGCATGTAGCAGACTGCAGATAGATACAAGTCTATCGCCATGCACAAAACTTAAGTCCAAATGGATGAAAGCCCTCAACATAAATAAATATACTTTCTTTCAGTGACCAAAATATATCTCATAGAAGCAATGAGCAATTTGACAAAAATTATGTGTAACTTAAGAAATTTTTATTAAAATATTGCATTATCAATCAGTATTACATTTTATCCAAAAAGAAAAGTTACCTAAATGTTATTAAAGAAAATACTAAATAAATACAAAGAAATACTAAAATTAGGATTTAATTTCTTTGGTCATATTTTTGCTCCCATATATGACATATAGAGGCCAAGTCTCAGTTTCTCCTAGGACTAATATTCTCTATTTAATTACAGATTTTTAAGTCTTCCTATATTCCTTTTATAGACACAACACATTTCATTTTCTAGATCACAGGAGAACTCATAAACCAGTACTAATAATAAATTACTTGAGACAAGTACACATTCCGGCTCTTTCTGTCCATAATGAAATTCATAATTATGCAAATATAAATATTATTAATGTTTTACTCTCCATCTGCAGAGAGTTGACACAAAAGAGGTCCTAAATAAATCCATTTGCCTGAAGCCAAGGGAAATATTTTCTTCTCACATTTAATCGGAAGAGAAAATGTTAGCTGGATCTAACAAAAGGCTGACTGCTTAGGTGTGTGTTCCACAAAATACTTTCCACATCACATAAACCACATTACCAAAAAGTAGTTCCCAAAGAAAATGATTTCTATCTTGAGTTCAGTTCAAAGTAAACATCAGTCAGTAGATTTGAACTATACTTTGAAAATAATTTCATGCAATCTGGTAACATTCCTTGAACACACACACACACAATACACATAGAGACAAACATAAAATATATTAAGCAATCTTTCAAATCCTTCATTTCTCTTTAGTTTTAAGCTCTAATTGGCCCAGCCAGGACCCTACCATGGATGTTAAGTATAGCTAAAGCTACAAAACTATTTTCTAATCATAATTCATAGATACATAATTTTTGTCTTTAAGAAAGACTGTGTGGTCAAGATCTAACACTTCTGTATTTTACTGAAGGACTTTTCAGACCTTTAGTTGATCAATATTGTTGTGACTCTCCCAAGTCATATAAACTCGTAAATTCATTTGAAAGGAAATGGTTTGAACTTCCCCTCAGCCTCACTTACAGAAAGCAGTTTAGAAAGGAACAGGCAATTGTGAGAGTCATTTCTTTACTACTCAGAAGGTATCATGAAGTGCTAATGTGGGTTTTTCCTTGTGACATTTTAAGCACATGGCCTTTCCCAAATGTGGTCCTAACTTCCATCGTGGAACAATTAATATTCATCAGAGAAGAAACATTAAGCAAGAAAAATAAATATTCAACTTCTGACATTCAGAATGAGATTCTATACCAAGGCAAGAATTTGCAAATCAAATTATTATCTTCAGATTACATAAAGCAAACCCCCTTTTCTTTATTCTTCTGCCTGAGCTAAACCTTGGGGTCCTTTTGTAAAAGAACTCCATTCCACAGGGGAAAGGGGGCACGAAGCCGAGAGGTGATGGAAGAACAGTACGTGGATCTGGGAGGAATTAGGAAAAAAGGTGAGGGGCAGGGGAGGAGGGCAGTGATGGACAGGATTGAAATCCGTTATATCCATGGATAGAATACTAAAAGAATTCATAAAATTGTATTTTTAAAAACAAAAGAATTCTGTTCATGTCCAATAGTGCAGGAGCTATAGGGAAAGAAAAGAAGAGAAAAGAAGAGAAGAGAAGAGTGCAAGACCTAGGTGAGAAATGAGTAATGTTTCCAAGACAACAGACTCAATGACCTTTTAATCTGAGTTGTCTTACTGGTGGATTACTTTTTCCTTTGGTAAGCAATGAGTAATGAAGCCTTATTAGACAGCCCAGGGAGCTGGGCATGGCACTGCACACCTGTAATCACACACAGGTGGTTAAGCCGAGAGGCAAAGCCAGCCAGAACCACATTCCAAGATCATGTTTCAAGAAACAAGCCAACAAAACATCGATTTAAAAACCTCAGATCGATTATATATAAAATCCAGTATACATTTCTCCATGTATCCAACTTATTACATAAGTGAAATTTATGATCCAACAAAATCTTCTCCTCAAGTCCTACCCAAACTTCTACTAAGCCCCTTCATATGGTGTCAGTTCTCAGTCCTTCTCAGTTCCTCTGTTGAAAGTATTTAAGTAAACCCTACTGGCTCTCATAATTCAGCACAATTCCAGCTCTATTTTTCACCCACTCACCTCTGTCTTCACTGACCTCCTTGGACAAAGATAACTTTAGGCTAAACTAAACTATTAGAGATGAAAACAACAAGATGCAGCTACCATCAAATTTCTAAGAAGCCTAACAGTTTTACTTGCTTCTGAAATAGAGCCAATCTACCCAGGGCCTCTCAGCAGCAGGCTGCCTCTCACTGCTTGCTGTGGTCACAACCATAGGCACAAATGCTTCAGGGTCAAGGAAAAAGCAATGACCTACGAAAACAGCAAGCCCAACATCCAGTAAAGTCAATATTGGCAGCCACTTTCATGGTATGCAAATACTATGCCTATAAGGAAAGTATTCCTCCCAAACAAAATAACCATTTGATAGTAATTTACCAATTTGCTTTAATATATATATATATATATATATATATATATATATTATATATTATATATTAAATTCCAGGTTATTTTTATTCTCTTTTCATATTTATGCAAAAATCAAAATGTCTTAAAATCAATAATTTAAATTTAACTCCCACATCTCTATCATTTAGATAAACAATTGCAAAAACTTAGTTCAAATCCAAACACTAATTACAGCTAGCAGACCTTGAACAAATTAAATTTTCAATGTCTCAAGAAAGAGAGTAGCATTGCCTATAAAAAAAAAAGGGAGGGTGTTCTAATTCACGAAGCCATTACAATTACAGAAAGAAATGACACACAGGCCTTGCAGACGACTCAACTGGTACCCACCATGTGTGATCCACATGGTAGAAGGCGGGAAATGACCACACTCAAAATCTATCCTCTGACCTCTATATATGCTCTGTAACATGTACATGAGCATATGTACATATACACATGTCCTCACATACACACATAAATGTTTTAACAATTAAAGAAATAATACATTAAATCACGTAACACCATCTCTAGCAGCTGCTAATGCCAAGTGCAATAAGCAAAGGCAGTGTAGAAAGAGGAATGTGGGCTGAATTGCACAGTGAGGGCACCAGGGTGACAGTGAGACACACTATAATGGCCCTAGGTTGAGAGGGAAAAGGAAGAGGATAAAGAATTTCCAGAAAGAAAAAGGTAAGAAACTCAATTTCTGAAGCCACGGGGCATTTGATGGTAGGTAGGCAAACTTGAACTCCTAGGTTGGTGAAGTCAGGCTGCTCAGATTCCCTGGCCTCTCCCCCCACCATGGTCACTCTCTGCTCTGGGTGCAGGTCTTTGCACACCCTTTCTCTCCCACACACACTTGAAGCTCTAGCTCAAACCCCGAAAGCCCAGAAAAGTGCCTATCCCCATCTCTCATTTTCCTGTGGGCTCCTCTCAGTGACTTTTGAAGAGCTGCCATTGTTTGCATCCTAGTTTTCACTGCTCATGAAATGTTTTCACATAAAGCCTTTTCATTCCAATAAGTGAAAAATCTTAAAGGACAGGATTATCATCAGAAAAGGAGGAAATTGCAATCAACTCACTCTAGGTGTTTCAGTCTCAAAACCACCCAGTCAAAGGTAACACATTAGAGATTTTCCTTTTACAGAGAAGTGTGCTCAAGGCCAAAGGTGATGAACAACTGGCATGAAGTCACAGCAATAACAAATGGAGAGGCAAGCCAGACAGTGCCGCCATCCAACTCCTGCCTTCCACGACTGCCCACTTACTCTACAAGAGTAGTTGGCTCAATTTAATTGCTTAATAGACTGTCTTATTCACTAAACAGCCACTTGCTAACCAAAGAAAATAATAAAACAAGGGAAAGACCTTAAAATAGATTTGGTTCCCACCACAAGTAAATATCTAAATAATCCTTGAAATAAACTTGTGTGATTGAATTATTGACCAGTCCTGAAACAGCATAAATCATCTCCTACATACTCTTCAAAACCAACTCTACACTAAAACAAAACTTCGTGTCTGAATCGAAAAGTTCTGCCTGCAAGATGATTTCTGACTATAAATCAGTGGATCTACCAAAAGAGCAATTACTGGCTTAGTCTAGCCAAGGAGGCCCTGCAAACAGTCTGGAACTTCTAGTAGACACAGCCCTGAGAGGATGGCTTCTACAGGAGACAGCATTGAAGAATGGGAGAAAAGTCCACGGCCATCCTGCTGCTCCACCTAACCCGGATCAGTCCAATCAAATTCTACTTTAGAATGCAATACTGAAGTGAATGAAATGCACACAAGAGGGAGACTCAGTTTCACTTGCAGGAAAATCAATTTTTTCAAGAAATTCTTTTAAAGAATCTGATACTCATGTTTTCTTTTGGAATGTCTTGATTTTTCTCCTCCAGAGACTGAGGCATAAGTTGGCCTTGGTATCCAACAATCACTGTCGATCTATTGAATTCTGCAAATCAAATGGAAGGTCAGATCTTTCAGCCCTCAGGAGAAGCGAGTGACCACCCCTCTTGAACAAAAGGTGGTCTATACTAGAAAATGACACTCTTCATATAGACTGGGAATGCTAGCCACAGTGTTTCTTCTACTTCAGAGTTGGAAAAAAAACTTTAGGTTGTCAGAGAAACACATGAAACACCCCCCAGTGTTTAAATGTTGTCACTTAAGTACCATGGGGTCTCACATGTGCCAAGTATCTTTGTGAGACACAGCTCCTCTGTCTTGCTCCCTGTATGGTGCTTTCTAGGGAGCAACGTGGTTGCTGGTTCTCCAGAGTGAGATTCATTCATCTATTTTCAAACATGGTGTGAATGGCTTCTTCAGTCACAAGGGCTCAAGAGTAGATCTTACTCTGAAACTCTCAAACTCTCCCACAGTCAACACCTTAGGTTATCAGCTCCTCAACTAAACACTCAGAGGCCTTGACTGACAGACACATGTCACCACAAACGTTATCACTTAGGACAGAGGCATCAGAACCTGCCAAATGTCTGTCAGTGAGTAAAGACATGACGGGCATGACGCTTCATGTCTTCAGAGCAAATGGATGAAGTGACAAGAAAAGGCCGGTGAGGTAATATCATTGGACGAGTTGGGTGGTAATTAGAATGTAACTGTTAACTATATTTCTGGAGATCTGTAACTAAAAGAGACAGTACAGACTCCTTTTGCTAGACTAACATTCTTTGAGAGCTACAGGACCCACTTAGTTTGAAATAGTAGCAAACCCTTCATAAAACTACAAACACCCTTTTACCAGAATTGCTTTCTACTGAGAAATTAAATTAATTTAATTAATTAAAATAATTAAAACAGTAACAACAGAGATATTGATATCAAATCCCATGGGGTTCTATACTCTTACCAAAGAAGTTGAACCAAAGCATACATTTTCATTGGTAAAACTCACTCTGGGTAGGAAGATAGTTCAATAGGTCAAGGGTTTGCAATACAAGCATGAGAATCTGAGTTTAGATGAACAGAACCTACTTGAAAGCTAGGGTCAGCAGCATCCCTCTGTAACTCCAGCACTGGAGTAGGGGACAAAGACAAGCAGATCCTGAAGCTTGCTTACTAGCCAGCCTGTATAGCCAAAATGGAAAGTTCCAGATTTCATGAGAAATCCAGTGTTAGAAATGATAAGATGAAGAATGATAGGGAAAGAAATCTGACATAAGCTCCTGGTCTACTACCTTCACACACACACACACAACACACACACACACACACACACACACACACACACACACACACACAAACACACACACACAAACACACACACACACACACACACAAATACACACACACAAATACACAAAGACACACACACACACACACACATACACACACAAAGACACTTAATCTACAAAAGTGCCTAGATTTAAATATGACCCCCACTGTTCATGAAATTTGACCCTTAAATCACAACTGGTTTTCCCTATCTCTACAAAACATTAAAATTGGGTGATGTCTATAAAGCAATAGTTACAATGCTCTATGTGATAAGCGCAATGCTTGGCATATCTTAAACACTAAATATCAACTATTGCAATGAAGACACCATGCAATTACATAATGAGCTGTTTCCTGGCATCATTATTGGAAACCAAAGTAATTGCAATGGCAAATGGTCTGCATCCAATGTCACAAGTGACAGAGGCAGTTGATATTGTTGGCATCTGATGCTATTTGTCAGTCAGATTAACTTACGTGAATGTTGGCCAAACATGCCTTTTAATAAGCATCATTCACAGTGTGTATGACAAATAAAAATGTGTGAGCTCCACACAATCCTACTCATTCAGAAGCTCTCCCGAAAAGACCTAGAAATGTACCTTAAAGACACCTATGGGCACAGGCAGATGGTTTACATATGCCACTCCTTAGAGATATTGCTATTGGGCAAATTCAGAAAAGGACCACATAGTCCCAGTCCCCAGCCCCAGTCGCAGACAGTGAATGCCCTGCACTCTTAATTGTCAAGCCCAAATCTTATCATGGTTTATAACTCAGTATCCAAATATCTTTTGAATATTTAATGAAATTGTTTTTTTAAACACAACACATCTACTATCACACCACTACATCTTGCAGAACACACATCAGAAATACACACTCATGCACACACATATATGTTTGTGTGTAGACATGAGTATTCATATAGAGGACAGAGGTCAATGTTGAGTGTCTTCTATTGCTCTCTACCTCTTATTTTAAAACAGGGTCATAATTGAGTGCATTTAATTTTCATTTACTTGACTGTACATCACTGCACATTTTGAGTGAAATAAACAGAAAATTTAAAGTAGTAAGCATTTTTGCATGTTAAAAGAATCAAAGCATTCATAAAAAGATACTATAACTTCCCAAGAAACAACATTTTTTTTACATACCTAACTACTGAGATATATTTTGAGTTTGTTTGTAGAAAGGAAAAACCATGCTGCCAGCACAGGAGGTATGAGGTAACCACCTCATACCTTAGATTTAGCCCAAACAAAATGGCTGTGGTAATACATAATTGGGGGAAATGAAAAGAAAAAATGTCTTCTTCCTTAGCAAACTGTAGGAAGATTGGCCATAAACTCTAGCTAACAATAGAAGGCAGAGGACCTACACAAGGAAAGCAGAAACCACACCATGCCCAGACTCCCCTTATAAGCTCCTCTGCAGAAAGTCCCAGGCCTGGAGACACAGAGAAAAATCAGAAAACACACTGAGGATCGCAAAGCATTAAAAGTCAGTCGTCTAATTGATCTTCTACTTCCAGGAATCTAAAAGCCTACCCAGCACTCAGCAGAACTGAACATTTAACAGAAAAGTGTTTAACCGTATTAACCCAACGGTGTTACAATAATACCATCTCACCCTTGTTCACCGTAACACATACCAAATGTCACATCACCTTCCCTTCAATCAAAAAGCACACACACACACACACACACACACACACACACACACGAGACATCACAATATGAAATCTATTTCTTTTTATAATGGAGACTATATGTTACTAGTTGGTCCATGCTAGAACCCTATTCTGTTTAATCACCATGGAAATAACGAGAAGCAAGGCAGAGAGACCACAAGCAGAAGCATCATCATCCTACAAGGTACAGAGTCCAGGTGAGGTCACTGCATAGAATCCAGAGAAGGAAGGGTTCTTGGGTTCTGTTTGCTTGCTTGCTTGCTTGCTTGCTTGCTTGCTTGCTTGCTTGCTTGCTTGCTTGTATGTTGTCTCCCTAAGATAAATAAAGAGATTTGGAGGCTTGGTACTTCAAGTACATCCAAAGAAATAACCAGGTCTCAGAGCCCTACCCCTACTCTACCAAGTTCTGTCTTTGACATAATGGCTTGCAAAAATCTGAATCTATTTTTTTTAATTTATGACTATTGGTTTTTAACTTGATCCTAAATTCTCTGTGGATCACAGACATGAAGTCTCTCTGAAAACAATTACAGAGACCCCCTAATTTTCAAAGCATGCCTTAAGTTGTCTAGTAGCTGCCCTGGGAGTACTATCTTTTCCACTTTAGAGGACAAGGTGCTGGCAAACACAAAAATCTTTAGTTACCTGGCTGTATTAATCGTGCAGGTATAGCAGCCACACACTTTGCCTTTCACATACATGCCACACCAAGTCACCAGCAATCAAAGCCGCAATCACTATGATACCAATCTATACCACAGCTGTTGTCAGCAACCTTACAACAAGTGATCCCTATTGGCTTCAAAGGAAAAAACAACCCACATATGAAACAACCCATCCAAAGCTCTTGTGTTCTAGACATATTGCTAGTTAAGACTTGTTTTGCTTCATTTTGCTAGAAGTCCGTCTGAAGAATATCTGATACACCAATGATTAAAGGAGGTGGCGCAACTACCAGGAAGCAAAAGTGAGGGTAAAGATGGAGGGAGACAGGGTAGAAGAAAAACCAAACTGCCTCCACCTCACAGAACCTTAGCTGGTTACAAGTCCCTAGAATAAATAGCTCAACAGAGGCTAAGTGGAAGCGATTGTCTCCCTGCTCCTTCCTGTCTCCAAACTCGCTGGTCAGAATACCTGTGGTCTCCTGAGGATACACTACATGACCTCCATAAGCAGTTGTTTGGGAAAGTTAAGGCATGGAAAAGTTCAGTGGAACAAAACATTCCCATGGATTTGCTGTGGCTTCTGCACCAGAGATCACATGAAGGCTGCTCCAAAATAAGCATGAGGAGATTAAGGTGACTTACAGCATTAAAACTGAGGCTACACTGAAAATGCACAGAGCTTAAGTACCACAAGGTCCTGAACGACTCTAAAAACTAAAAGTATACCACCAAGGGTTGAGCATAAAGCCAAATGCATCATGGGAGAGAGGTAAGTGGGTCCAGTGTAAATGAATGCCTGGTAAGAAGAAATTGGGGGGGAGAGGGGAGCAAATTTGAAAAACAGACTAAGAGAAAGATTGTCTGAAAACCACAATAACAAATCCAATCAACAGTTTAAAATTAATCCCAAGACTTGCCTAATTTTACAAAGTTCTACCAAACTGTCCAAGGACATAAATTCTAACCTTATAGAAATATACCCAAAACACTGAAAATTGTGCTCCATTTCTATATATTCCATTAGGTTTGTTTGTCTTGATCCCCAATTCTCAGAGATGATAAGAAATAAGAGAATTGAAAGCTGATCTCGTAGGATCTGTTTCCACAAAGGGTAAAAGCACTACAGATCTACAACCAAAACTGAATTAAAAGTTGAAAACTTTAAAGTGTGTGGAAGTGAACATGAGGCAGGAGTGAACTGTCCCTAGGTAGTGAAGGGAAGAACGGCCATGCTGAAACTACCATGGGGACACACACACATGACCAAAGAAAGCACAGTTTACTTAACAGCCATGGTTGGAGACCAGAAACACTTGCAACACTGAAGCCTATCACCAGGCAGGGCCAGCAGCCAGCATCCGAGCAAGGTTCAGCCACTAACAAAAGAAAAGGCAAAAGATGGACAGACACAGGCTTCGGTGGGTGAGCAACCCCCTTAATGGAAGAGGGAGCACATGAACAGCATGTCATCATGCCCATTTGGGCTGGGGAACAGTGTGCATGCCTGAATGATCAGCTTACATTAGGCCCAGAGATGACCATCACTTTGTCTAGTTTCTCATCTAAGCCCTGTAAGAATCTCTAGACGAAAAGCTCAGTGGCAACATCCTTGGGTCCCTGCCCGCTACAAGCATCTTCTTAGTCTTCCTTGTTCTTCTTCACTACATTTTGATGCCTTTCCTTTATTTACAACTGTGTGTCCACATCTATAATCATCAGCAGCATGCAACACTGAGCTCAATAGCCAGTGTCCATCGTCAGAGTCCTTGAGTCGTGTGAAAGGCCCTATCACGCTCAAAGATCTTCATCCATAGAAGAAAGCAAGTTGAGAAACATCCATTAGTAAAAATACATCAGTACTGACAGGAAAATGAGAGCACATGGCTTTGACACACAAGCCCAAGCGAGCTTTCCGTATCCCAAGTTTAGCCTGAGGGAAGCTTCACTCTCAACTGAGGTGGCCAAGAAAGTGAGGCTCCCTCTTTCCTCAGCTCTCCCAGTCAAGAAACACACTCTTACCAAGAGAAGGGAGACTCTGGCAGTCCTCAATTCCCTAGTTCCAAATGGCATTGGCTAAATTCCCAGGAAGCATGACTAGAACAACTGTGCCTTCTTTCTCCCTGAGCCCCATGCCAAGGGCCAAGGCTCTCCACTAGCAGAGCATTTATAGAACACCAGCTCCCAGAAAGTCCTAAGCACAGACCACTCATGAAGCTACACCACAGTAGCCAAGAGCCTATGACGATCACCTCAACAACATCCTGCTCATAGAGCAATGGTCACACTCTAAGAGAAGTAAGTCACTATTCCAAATCAGTGTCTCCAGATCAGAGATTATGCTGCATGGTGAGGATGAGGAAAGGCATGCCCTGAGAAGAGGACTGTGTCATAACCAAAGGACTAACACGGAGAAACAGAGCACAGAGAAGTTCAACCCCAAGAGCAACCTAGAAACAGGGGTATGTTGATGGGAGTGAAAAAGAAATGAGTAGCACCAGAGACCAGTCAACCACCCTACAGACCAGATCGTTTACCAAAGATAACTGGGGGGAAAAAAGATGTTAACAGCCCTCCTGGGGCTAGATCAAAGCTCAGACACTGGACTCAAAGGCTATGCTTACACAGTGGCCTGCAACTAATTCAACCAGACTGTGAAGCAATATATGACCCAAAGCATAACCAGCCAGCAATTAGTAGAGCCTGATAGCTATTGTGGTACCAGAGAACCAGAGCTGTGTCATGCCAATGTAACCAGGGGAATGCCCACATCTCTGAGAATAGACAAACATTAGTTACAGAAGGAAAATAATTAAGATAGTCCCACCAAGTAAGTAAAGAAGCAATCAACAAAAAATGTTTATTGAAAAGTAGGAAGAATCTGATTCCACAATCGCTGTTACCCAGAAGGTCTAGTTCTCAACATTTACAAGAAATGCTGAGTCAGAAAGGTCCTACATACAAGGAACCCAGAACGACCTGACAGGGCTGGATCCCACAAAGCAACAGCTATAAATATGCTCAAAGAACTAAGGGAAGCCATGCTCAAAGAAATAGAGAATGGCATGATAACAATGTTTCATCATACAGGTAGAATCAACAAAGAAATTATTCTTGTTAGAAATTCTTGCTACAGAAAGCAGCACAAAAACTGAATGGAGGAGATTAACTATGCTTGTGAACTGGCGGAAGGATGAACAAATGGGGCCAATAGAGATTACATAATCAAAAATATAAGTCATAATAAATGAAGAAAATAGGCAGGGCTTTGGAGGAGCATGAGATGCCAATGAGCACATGTACCAAATGGACTAGCAGAACAGAGAAAGCAAAAGAGCAAGAACTGTTTCTGAAGGAAGAAAGAACTGACACTTGTCCAATTTGATGAAACAGGAATTTAAAAACAGTAATCCAGGACGCTCAGCAAACTCCAAGCAAAATAAACAAAGAGAGAATACACACCCAGACACATCACACTAAAAACACTGAAAGACAAGAAAGAGTATTTTGAAAGTGGAAAAACTAGAATTACTTGTCACATACAAGGAAACATCATTAACAGTTAACTTCTCATCAGAAATAATTCAGGCTAGATGGCATTGAGTTTACAATGGTCAAAGGGCTAAAAGAAAATAAACTTTCAATCATAATCTAAAGTTCATCGAAGTTGTGTTCAAAAACGAAAGTAAAAAAAATAGGTATAAATGTTTATTGACATGTATGAAGCAATGGATTATTAGTATGCTATGTGAGGTTAAATTTAGTTGTCAATTTGAACAGAAAAACACAGTTCTAGATATTTCTCTAGTGGTGTTTCAGGATGAATGCTGTAAGAGTCAGTGAACTGAGTGGGAAAGACCCATCATGAACACGAGTAGCACTATCCAGAAGGCTAGAGACCCCAACACAACTAAAGGAAAGAAGCAGAAAATTCATGACTCTTCATGAGGGACTATATTTTTAGCTGCTACAACTGGCCATGGACATCAGACTCCAGATTCATCATTTCAAATTGCACTTGTGCCAGCAGCTCTCCAGAAGGCTAGCAGACCTTCAGACTTGAGCTGGTACTGCCACTGATAATGAGGCCTGCAGCTTTTTTGGACTGAGTTTCCTCAGCACTCCAACCTACAAGTGTCCATTGGAAAGCCATTCAGTCCCTGATACAATGAGCCAGTCCAATCAATCCCGTGTACATTTTCTATTAGTTCTCTCTCTAGAGAACTATATTAGCCATGTTAATAGCAATGTGTATCATAAAAATAGACAGGTTGAACCCCAAGGGAACTGAAAATGTGTCTGTCTCTGGTTTACATCTGCAAGGCCAGCACTTGGGAAGCCAAGCCAGGAGGATTGTCAAGCATTTGCAGCAATCATGAGCATCCTTCATCTCAAGGAGAAAGAAGGAAGGAGAAGGAGAAGAAGAAGAGGAAAAAGAAGAAGAAGAAGAAGAAGAAGAAGAAGAAGAAGAAGAAGAAGAAGAAGAAGAAGAAGAAGAAGAAGAAGAAAAGAAGAAGAAGAAGAAGAAGAAGAAGAAGAAGAAGAAGAAGAAGAAGAAGAAGAAGAAGAAGAAGAAGAAGAAGAAGAAGAAGAAGAAGAAGAAGAAGAAGAAGAAGAAGAAGAAGAAGAAGAAGAAGAAGAAGAAGAAGAAGAAGAAGAAGAAGAAGAAGAAGAAGAAGAAGAAGAAGAAGAAGAAGAAGAAGAATAGGGAGAGAGAGAGAATGAGTGAGAGCATCCCCCCCCCATATAGGAGAAAATATTTGCAACTCATGAGTTTCACACAGGCTTGTATTCAGAATACATGAAATACACAATTCCCAAGTAAAAATAACACACTTTTTATAGGCAGGAGGATCTGAATAGGTATTCCTCTGATTTAGATGCACAGGTCATTTGAAATGACCAATAGCACACAATAAGACACCTGACATAATTATTCGTCAGGAAGACATAAATCAATTATCAGAAGACATCACTTTACATTTACTAGCATGGCTGCCAACAAAACACAGCTGTCCCACTGGATCTGCAAGGAATTGGTTCCAGGATATTCCCTGTACTCCCAAATGAGCCAGTGCTCAAGTGATTTTATAAAATGGCTGTGTTTGTATTTCTGTATACTTTCAATGACATCTAAATTAATTTAGTTCCTAGCAGACTATAAATGCTATATCTATTGATAATTCCTTACAGATAGGAAATGACAAGAAAAGGGTATTGCATACCCAATATAGGCAATTTTAAAAACATTTTGATCTTTTGCTGGCTGATTCTGATGAAGTAGAAAATGCAAGCACAATGGGACAATTGTCCTAAGAAAAGTAGGTAACGGATGAAATAATTGGAAACCTTGTGCATTGCTAGTAGAAATGTAAACTGCTGTAACCAATTTAGCAAATACTGTAATTGTTCTTCAAATATTAAACACAAAGTTACCACATAACTCAGAAGGGTCACTTCTAAGTATACTCCCAAGAAACAGGAAAACACATGTGCACATAACCCTCTGGCATATACATTAATAACACCACCATCATCCTAAGTATAAACAACCCAAATGTCCACCTACTATTGAATGAGTAAACAGGTTGTGTATCTGTGTAATGGAATTACAAAACGGAAAATAAGTACTAGCTCGTGCTATAATACAAATGAAGTTTGCAAACATTAAACTAAGTGAAAAAAGCCCATTGGAAGAGATAATACATTGCTTGATTCCATTTATACAGGCCACCTAAGACAGACAAATATAGAATTTAGATTGGTGGCTAGTGGTTGAAAATAATAAAAATGATTTTTTATATTTATGTTTTATTAGTTCAAATTAGGAACAAGCTTGCTTCACATGTCAATCCCTTCTTCCTCTCCCTCCCCTCCCCCCAACCTCCCACCAGCCCCCTCACCCCATCCCCCCTCCAAACCCCAGGGAGGGTAGAGCCCTCCATGGGGGCTCCCCAAAGTCTACCACATCATCCTGGGCCGGGCCTGGGCCCTCCCCCATGTGTCCTGGCTGAGAGAGCATGCCTTCATGTGGGACAGGCTCTCAAAGTCCCTTCTTACACCAGAGAGGACACAAGAAGGACTCTAAGAGAAAAATGCATGGACCCTGGAGAATGGGAAGGGGCAGGATCTCCTGAGCTAATTGGGAGCCTGAGGAGCCCTCATCCAGTGGCTGATGGAATGAGAGGCAGACACCCACAGCTATACAGTGAGTTGAACTCTGGAACCCAGTTGCAGAGAGGGAGGAATGAAGATCAAAGAGGTTGACACCAGGCTGGAGAAACCCACAGAAACAGCTGACCTGAACAAGGGGGGCGGCACATGGACCCCATACTGCTGTCTGGGAGGCCAGCATGGGACTGATTCAGAGCCCTGAACATGGATATCAATGAGGAGGCCTCAGCACTCTATGGGCCCCTGGTAGTGGATCAGTATTTTTCCCTGGTGTAATAAAAATGATTTTAAAGCAGGATTTTTTTACATGTATGTTCAAAAATAAGATTAGTAACAGCACTAATCTTTTACAGGTATAAGTCCTAAATGAGATTAATGAACCAAATCTAAGCAGTATATAGCTAACTACAGATCATGAAACTACTCCAGAAATGCTGCATCAGTTTAACACAGAAAACAAACAATCCTACCACAAAATGAGAGTAGAGGGGAAACTGTGATGATCTCAAACATACCAACACCAATTGAATAAAACACCCACTTATGATGAATCCAAAATAAAATAGTATATTATAAACAGACAGAAAATACTTAACATTATAAATGTGTAAAACAGGAGCCGGGCGGTGGTGGCACACACCTTTAATCCCAGCACTCAGGAGGCAGAGGCAGGTGGATCTCTGTGAGTTCGAGACCAGCCTGGTCTACAAGAGCTAGTTCCAGGACAGCCTCCAAAGCCACAGAGAAACCCTGTCTCAAAAAACAAAAATAAATAAATAAATAAATAAATAAATAAATGTGTAAAACAGACATCATGAGAAATCTCTCTCAAAATCTGTGACAAATGTACTTTTACTCAGACATTAAAATAGGTCTCTATAAGAAAATGAAAGCTATGAGCACATCTATTTCTAGCCTGCATTAGCCTATGGTTCCTAGCCTACACACTAGGGTAAGGAAAGGAAATTTTAAGGACTCAAAAAGACATAAAACTGTGATTCACAAATAACAAACGCTTTCATAGAAAGTCTCTCTGAAGCTGAAAAACTGCAACCAAAATTCTGCCAATTGGAGGACAAAGAATCGCACATAGGGGACAAATGAATTTTTATTTTTAAAAAATAGAAATGATTTTAAAGTTGTATTATTCCATCATTCACAAGAACAAAAAGATAAAAAATATCGAGGCACAATTACACTATATTGCCAAGTTCCTTTGAAGAATATTCCATAAGAAGTAAAATTTTATGACAATATCAAAAGTTACAAAATATGCCACAAAAAAGAATGACACCATAAAGATGATAAATGTCCCAAAAGTCACATTTAAGTTCAACGTAATCTCAACAACAGAAACTTGAAAAGCTTGTGATGGAACTTACTGGAAAGAAAAAAGGATCAATAGCCCAGACTTCAAAACAAAACAAAAAGACACAGAAATAAAGGAACCTGCCCAACCAAGTATCAAAACTCCAAATAAAACTTTATGAAAACAGTGAAATATTCCAAGAATAGAAAGCAAACCAATGAGAGTTGCATGTGTAGAGAAGAAAAAAGAATATAACTGAGCAGTAATAAAAGAATAATCACTTGGGAATAGACATATTCAAAATTTTCATTTGGAGAGTAGGTTATATAAAGAAATAGGGAATGAACTATTTCTAACACTTCACAACAAAATCCAATTGCAAATGGATTTAGTACATAAGAGAATTTTATTATGACAATGTTATAGGTAAAGAAGACTTAGAGAAGGCACAAGAGGACAAACTGTAAGAAAATGAGTCTCTTCCCTGCTTTTTATATTGTTTCCATGACCATACATTATCTAATAATCAGGTATCAAAAACCTAAGACATAGGCACACGCCTTTAATTGCAGCACTCGAGAGGCAGAAGCAGGTGGATCTCAGTGAGTTCGAGACCAGCCTGGGCTAGAAGAGCTAGTTCAAGGACAGCCTCCAAATCCAGAGAGAAACCCTGTCTCAAAAAACCAAAAAAAAAAAAAAAAAAAAAAAAAAAAAAAAAAAAAAACATACATATTCTATATTTTACAATGTCAAAGTGTGTGTTTTCAACCTTTTTCATAAGCATGGTCTAATACAAATGCAAATACTGATATTTTGTCATCTAGACAGCATAAATAATTCTGTGAAGTATGAGTTTTTCTTTTCAGAATGAGAAATAAGCAAAAAATTATGTAGAAAACTATGTTCCCTGAGGGAGTTTTTAGTATCACTAAGAGGATGGAAGATAAAGTGACCATGTTTATTAAGCGAGCAGAATGATGCAAACATTTACCTAGAGTTTGTCATGACTCACAAAGGAAAAGGCAGAAAAGCCAAGAAGGGGCAAGTATGAGGGCAGGAGACACAAGGACCACCAATCATGAAACAGCCACGATAATTTTGGCATATTGCTATAAATTTGGTTTGAACATAAAACAAAGGAGTCTTGATTTATTACTCTTCAATAATATACTCCCACAGACTACCCTGCTTTAATTTCATATAATCATATAAATTGCTAAAAATGATTTTTTAATAATCTATGCCTCAAAATTACTTAAAGAGAGGGGGAATCATAAGAAAAGGCAAACGAAGGCTTCCAACAGGAAAAGTCCAGACTCAAAGGGCTATTAATTTCTAGCTGTAGTAATAACATTTGAAACAGATGGCTATCTACTTCCAAACTGGATCATGGTTTACACAGTTTAATAAAAGTTTAATTAAGGATCTGCAATAATGTAAACTTGATCGTGTCCTGCAACTAAACACTTGTTTAATATTAATGTCTCTTCAAGCTCCAGTAATACTAAAGTTAACCAGACTTTCCATAACTCATCCAAGAGAAAATGTCATTCACACTAAAAATATACAATTGATCTTATTGTTTAGAAGCAAGCATTTGAAATTAAAATGGAAGGATCCCAAACTGAGTAAGGGAAGAACATAACTTTGTCTCTACTCTTACATTTTTAATATAAATATTGTGACCTAAAGATATCTACAGCTGGAAACATTTTATAAGAAAATGCTTTCTTTCTCATTAAAAGTAGCTTTGTAAATTTACCTCATTCTATTTTAAAAAGGCAATGGCATACACTGGCCAGTAAGACAAGCTATCAAAAGTCCCATAAAGAGCTGGAAAAGAAGGCAAGAGCACACATTTATTAGACACTCATTAGATCCTAGGGAAAATTGTGCGGCATCTAACTTCCTTGGCATCCCCAATCAACAAATATTGGTTTTATTTTTTAATTGAAGATTTATTTTATTAGAAATATGTCTCCTCAAGATTTTGAAATATACTAACATAAAAGAAAGTGATTTTTTCTTTAAAATTGTGCATTTATCTGTTTTCATAACAATACGCGTTGATCATATTCTTTCCCCTCCCTAAATTCCTCCCAGATCTTCCCCCCTTCCTAGCCACCCAACGTCACACTTTCCCCTTCCCTCCAACCTCCCCAGAAACAAACAAAAAAGGAAAATCAAAACAAACAAGACAAAAAAATAACAAAATAAAACAAAAAAGCACACTCATAAACACTAGGGAGTCTGTTTTGCATTGCAGACTACTTGGACATGTGACCTGCCCTGCAGCAAGGTCCCTGCACACAGTGGTGCTCCACAGTAGGAAACTGCTGGTCTTGGTCCCTGCAGGAATCAATTACAAATGACTTCTTGGTTAGGGGTGGGACTGTGTCTACTTCCCTCTCTCCATGCTGAGGTACTGCCTGAAGTGATGTACTTATTCCTGTTTTATAGGATCGGACGCAGAGGGGAAGAGCCTGACTACCAACCCAGAGACCCGCTTCCAAAAACTCTAAGACCAGAGATACGTTATCAACTCCGTAAATTAGAAAGTACAAATTAGTACAATTCAAAATAATAAAAACCAAAGAGGGCAAGCTACAACAACAACAACAAAAAAAGGTAGTTTCTTTTTTTTTTTTTTTTTTTTTTTTTTTTTTTTGATGCTGAGTTGAGTGTCCTGTGATTAACAGAATGTTTTCTGAAACTGTATAAGGAGGAATGGAACATGGTATGTATATACCGCACATACAGCAGTCTCAGCCATAAAGAAGAATGAAATTATGTCACCTGTAAGAAAATGGATGGAACTGAAAGTAATCATATTAAGTGGAATAAGCCAGGCCCACAGATAAATATCTCATTTTCTCACATATGGGGAGCCCAGAAAGCATGACAATATAAAAGAGACAAGTTGAGGGAAAGTGATCGGACAGGACAGAGAAAGGGGGTGAATGTGGACAGTACCTGGCATACTTGGATAAAAATGTCTCTATGACATCCACCATTCTACAAGGATTAAATTATGAATCAGACAAGACTAATAGCATTACGGAGGCTCATGAATGAAACTGTCCATATGGGGCATACACATGGGGACAACTTTCTTCATTTGCCATCCAGCTTCTAAGAAATGAGTGAACATAGAGGGAATTAGTTTACTTGTTTTACATTCTTTCTCATTTCTGATCTAAGGGTTTTAGTATCATAAACCCTAATCCATTTGCCATGGTGGGAAGAAAAAACATTCTTACCAATTCTTCAAAATTCTAATTGCCCCCCTTATCGTATTAAGACAAAAAAAAAAAAAAACAGTCATGCAAAACAAGTAAGTCCATAGGATTGGGTGGAAACTCCCTTTTTCTTATTAACAGCAAATACTCCATGATGAACTGTGAGGGACTTTGGCAATTTGTCTCCTCAATTACATTTCAGTTAGATTGATAAGTGTAATTTTCCTGTTAGCACTTGCTGACATACTACAAAAACACAGAGGCATGCTGGGATTAAAAATTTAGTATGGCTAATGTAGAAAATACCACTGAAATGAAACCCATATAGAAATAATAGTGTTTGCTAAATAAAAAAATAGTCTCTTAAAAGGAAATTGCTGATCAACTTGTAGATAACAAAATATATCAAGTTTCCTGGACATTTTAAAGAAGTCTATTCATCAATCCCAGAACAATACAGATACTTAGAACTTTAGGAGAAGACTATAATGGATGCTAACTTTTAAAATCAGAAAACAATTTAGCTATATAACACACAAATTTAGCTAAACCTTAATAGTTCTTTTAAAGAGTTTTAAAAGAGAAAACATTATTGAAAGCCATAAAACCAAAGTTAGTCAAAAAGGCTGTGGGGAAATTACCTATTAGTGATTAAAGTAACCATCAAAGAAATTAATTTATTATAATATCCTGACAAGGTCTTTGTATTTTGCCTTGTAAAATTAAAATTAGCTATTATAATACCACATATTATAATCAAACACAAAGATAAATCTGGATCTAAACGAAACTTTTGAGCAACTGATTTAAAGTTCTTTTAAAACATAATTCCAAGAAAGAATTATAAAATTAATTATGGCAAAATTATTGCCCCCTCAAGTAAAACATTTGCTACCTTCAAATAAAATGTTCATAAGAACGTGACTGGAAATGACAGTTTAATAAGTTTCTCATATAACAAAAGCTCTGATTGAAGGATTTAGACAATAAACATGCACTCATTTTGGTCTCTGGAAATTGCAAAACACTCCAGAAAGACAAAGCAGATAAAGCAGTTAACATGGCTTTCTCTAAAAAAACTGTCAATCTACAACTGTTAAGCAAGGTGATGGAACAAGAGCATTTCAGACCCAGTGAGAGGCCAATCTCATTTTAATCCATCAATCTGAGAACCTAGAACCAATCCCCACTTGGCCTGCCTCCCAGTCAAGTTCCCTTGCGCTGTGCTGCTTGGCTTCCTCCCTGAAAGAGAGAAGTAAAAAGCTAAAATAAGAACAATAAATATCAAAACGTATGATGGTACCTCATCTGTTACTGTGATGAGAAATTACAAAAGCATCATCATTTGACCTGAAAAATGAGAATACAAAGAAGACCTGAATTATATGAGATTACAAAAGTTAAAGTAAAAAATAATCAACTAGTCCTTCCTCATTTTATGGTTACATAATAAAATTATGAAGGGTCACTCGATGCTTTAAATGGCAGGTAAAATTAAAATAAATAAAAGGAAATGCCCTTGACAAGCATTACAAGCCTCCAGAATACACAAGGTCGCAGAGCAGAGGTTACATCGTTAAATCCAGTAACGTGATTTTAGCATAAGCTGGATCATTAGCAAAGCAAATATCAGATTATTTATGCTCAACATAAAGTGATTTTCCATAATGGAAAAATTGTATTTTGGAATCTAAGGAGTCAGTAAGGAAGCTCCCTATCTGTTGGAAATTACATGGTAACTTCATACGTTTTTTGTTTTTTTTTTTTTTACAATATCTACTTCTTTAGAAAGGCAAATGGTGAAAACTTAACTAGAAAAATGCTCTGATTTGACAGAGTTCCTTTAATATTTTGAATATTATGCATTAAAAAGAGAAATTAGCATTTTTATTTGAATCCTGGAATTCATTTTAAACGTGCTTTTCAAATAGCAAGACTACACATTTAATCTGGTTATTTTGGAATCTAAGGGTTTTTTTTCTTAATCTGGACTTCACTGCCATAGTCAATATGCCATATTCTAACATATTTTATAAAAAAATAATGGTATTGTGCTTAAATCAAAGAGGGGGTTTCTTTCTGGAAAAGTCCTGGGAAGATATGAAGCAAATGGGGAAGGACAGACAATAGTTCAGGCCATGTGCAACCTAGCCTAGTATATGGGTCTTCTTTAATTCCACGCCCGAGGCATGCTGGGAGCAGGTCACAAATGACCACCCAACATTATCTTCAAAGAGAGAAAATGTGTTTACAAGATTTGGGGTGAAAAAACACTTTCTATTTCTCAAAATTCAATGTGAGCTCTTTTTCAAGGTAAGCAATTGGGTATATGTAGAGTATCTCCTTCAAATTCAAATTTAAAATGGCATTTCCTATAAACTGGTGAATTTTAAATGATTGTCCCTTTCTGCAATATTCTATTATAAACAAGTTACCTGAACTGTCAGATTTCCAAACTTTATCATACTGAATCTCAAGCAACACATGGGTTAAATAAAAAAGCGAACTGTACTAAAGAAGTGATGCCCTCACTCTAGAAAACAACTCTTAATGGTACTTTCTGTAGAGAAATGTTACAAAAGTAAAAAGCGGTTGCACCATTTAATTTCAAAGACATTTCTTCAAACACTTGAAGATCTTTTACTATTTGTGGTACTCGGGATCAAACCCTGGGCTTCCCACAAACCACAAACAAGGCAGGAACTCTACGACTGAGCCCGGTCAACAGCAAAGTATTCTCTCCTTCTCCACTGCTATTCTCAGAATACAGTTATCCAAACTCTTCTTAAACACTCTTTAATTATTCACGTGTCATTGTACTGTACCAGCACCTCCCACGTGCAGTGAAACAAAATCTCTAACTCACCTCCAGGGCCTTTCTAAGACTAAACTTCCAAGGTCACGGGGCCAGGTGCCAGTAATCTTAGTGCCATCAAACTAAAGACCATATGGGCTCCATCTGAGGCTAGCTTTAGCGGTAGAGACTGTGACGTCAGAATCCAAGATCTCCACCTGCTGAAAGTAACTGTGCAGAGATCAGTTCCTCTGTTGCCTGAGAAGACGGTAACCCATCTTCAATGGGATGGTTATACAACGACTTCAATGGCATCCCTTTTTCCCTGCTCCTGTACAACTAGCGTTAAATTTCACCTCTCTCAACCATAGTTCTCCATGTTTTACTACTCCATGTTATCATTACTCCTTGCCAATCTGGCAAGTCTAGGAGATTGTACATGCTAATGCATCAGGTCACTGAGGAATTCGGCAAACACAATGGGGTAAGACTGGCTACGATTTTGTTATGGAGCAATCATTTATAGTAAATTAAAATTCATGGAGTGCCCAAATGGAAAAATTAAATGATATAACCCACTCAATATTTTTTGAAATCCCAAAGTTCTACCACAAAAGTTATTAAAAAGAAATTAGTCATCAGAGTTTTAAGTGAGCATTCACTGGAGAAGCAAAGACTGAAAAACAATGTATTACTCTTAACAAGAAAACTTCGAGGAGGGCGGGGGCTGGAAGTGGTCTTAGTTAAAGGTCTTTACAAATGATGGAGAAGAGGAAACATAGATTCAATTTCCAGCTCTGCTAAAGATGCTAAGGTTGTCCATTGGGTAGAATGCCAAGTCAGCGGGACAACCAGTAAGAGTTCCAAACCTACTAGGGGAAGACGCCAAGGCTCAGACTGGAATGCTATAGTGTGTTTGTACTTTCCAGGCTCAGCCTGGGAAGCTATAGTGTGAGTGTACTTTACAGGGTAATAAGCCTTGGTTATCTTGAAAGAAGCATAAAAGTAACCTCTGAGATGTTACAGTACTACGTTCTTACATCCCCAAAAGCACATGGACATCACTTCCCAGAACAAACATGGTTCTCCTCTTATTTAAATCCAGAGTTCAAGCCAAGTCATAGCATGATGGTAGAGGACCTGCCTAGCATGCAGGAGACTACCCCAACCCCCGCCGCAGCGGCCACAAGCACAACCAAGCAGTCAGCAAGATGGGAATTTTGTCAGCTTGCAATGCTGATTGCAGCTCTATTCTGGCACAGCCTCCTACTCTGAACTTAGCTGAATGAAAAAAAAAAAAAAGTAGCTAGAAACAGGAAAAAACAAAGCAGATGAATGAAATGGTCCACTAAGACCACAAGAGAGCCATAAGAAGTAAAACAAGAAAGATCTTTACATCTAGAGAGGTAAAGGCTACAAGGAAACACAGCAGATGCAAGACTACACACTGTAGGACGAGCAAAGTCAGAACAAGGCAAAGTCAGGGCTAAGGAACTATTGCTCCCTTTGGTGAATTTATCAGACTGTCTACTTAATTGAAGACTAAAATACAAAGCTAAGAAAAGAGATAAGCTAAACAGTATTAACCAATTCCAAGAATACACACATAGTTTCAGTAACACTAAGACATTTGTCGACAACATTAATCTTCAAAAGTGAAACCATGGAAGCCAGGCACACTGACACACACCCATAACTACAGAACAAGGAAATGGATACAAGAGGATCAGGAGTTCAAGGCCACCTGAGTTATATGAAACCTATTTCAAATAAAGTTGAAACTGAACTGAGATGCCTCAGTGGGCAGGGGTTACCATGCGCATGGAGCTCTGAGACTGCACGCCAGAGTCCTCATGAAGTCTGATGTGTTAACACAAGTCTATAATCCCAAAACTATCTGGTGAGATGGGAGGTCAGGATGGGACAGTCCACAGAATCTCAAGAGGCCACTAGCTTGGCATGTACAGCTTCAAACAAAAGACCCTGTCTCAAACGAGACGGAAGGTGAGCACATGCAAGGTTGTCTATTGACTTGCATATGTGCATCGTGTTACAACACACACACACAAACACACACACACACACACACACACACACACACACACACGCAAACACCAATCCTAGCCTTCCCTAACATCCCCTGATGATATCACCTAAAGATGGAGCAATATACTAAATCAATTTCAAACTTCATCAGGGTTCTCAACAATGTCTCATTTTGCCTTCCATATACTGTCTATTTATGTTCTGCATAATTTCTTAGTAGTCTATAATCTGAAAATCTAAACATATCTTTTCTTCAAAGCAAGACTCAATTATCTCTTCCACACTCTTTGATTTACAATACATGACATCAGGCTCATTCATATGGCATAAATATTTAACTCCATTTGTGATGAAGGCATTATTCACAAGCTCCAGATATAAAATATTATTGTTAAACTGCATTATACCTTCCAGGTTTTGAAGAAGTGAGTCAAAAAAGTGGGGGGGGGGGGATTTAGAGGGTACATACTGCTAGGAAGTTTGAAGAAAAATATGTATGAACGAATAATCATAACAAATCACAAGCTCAAATGCTTGAAATTTCAAATAAAATGAGAGATTTATGAAGTTTGTATGGCATCATTTATCTAGATTTTTATAGACCGACAAGTTTGCACAAGAGAATGAAAAGAATATATTTAGGTATTTACAAAATATAATGAATGCATTTGTCATTGCTGGCCTCCTTGACCTGAGAACAAGTTCCTGTGAATGTTTAAAATACAGATATTTCATTTGAAAATTCTGAATAAAAATTATATCATCGAGTGAGTTTATAACAAAAGGATGTAGATCCTTTACTATTACCTCATATCAGTAAGGAATTAAGAATATGCCTACTAAGTATCAAAACACCAATCAGTTAAAGAGTGGCATAACAAGGGGAAAAACCAAGTATTCTTGGTAAAAGTTAGTGTTTTAATTTTCTATGACTAAAGGAAAGGTAATGATGGAAAATTGGGATCCCTCGGTTAAGCACAAAAGCAAGACAAAGACACAGAGGGGAAAGGAAGGGAAAGGGCGGAGGTGGGAACTTACACAGATTAAAAAAATATTGCTCATACATTTCTAGGATTTAGGAGAAAGACTGTAACTCCAAAATCCCAACTGTGGAATGTAAAACTAATACTCTGTTTTTTTAAAGGTTGGTTTTATCCTTAAGCTGCTAAATCTGAAGCAGTTGCAAGAGGAAGACATTGTTGGAGTCTTTGCACCAGGCAAACAAAACATATCCTGTACAGTTATCACTGAGGAGAAACTGGACAAGAAAAACTGGAAATCTGGGGTTTTTTAAGCAATTTTGAATTTTCTTTTCATGGTTTTGTAAAACAGTAATTAAAAGAGAGTATAAAAGAAACGTAACACACCCAATATTTGATGAACCAGAAATATACAATGTCTCAAGGCAATATAGCTACAGGAAGTTTTAGATCAGCTGCCAGTTTCACAAACAAAAGTCCCTTGCTTTTCACCAAAACTTACATCTGCAAAGCAGGTTTGGGAGAAGTTGAACTGGATATGTATAGTCCTCTCATCTCTAACAGAGAATGTTCAAATGATAAAACTGAGTCTGTGTTTTAGAATTAAAAATGCTTTAAACCTCTACATTCAAGGAGGATGAATTATTTCATAAATATGCATAATCATGATGTAGGAAATGCCTAATTTGCCTACAAAAATCTCTAGGGTTTGATGACTAAGGCAAGGAGTGAATCAGGTCCATGGAGAATTACTAAGAAAAACATAATCAAACTTAAATGCTACAGAATAAAGATCATTTTCCAAATTGATTCCAGAAACAGCTCCTAGGTAAATGTCCCTGAAAAGCTAATTTAATTCAATTAAACAATGGAGCATGGTTTTCCTCTGCAGAGAGAGTTAAAATATTTTTATTCAGTACAGATGTTAAAGATAAGTATTTAAAGGAGTGATTGATTTGATCAAGAGAAACGAAGGCTTGAAGCTGTTCTCTGAGGACTTAACTGAAAATGGTTTTTGTAAGCAGGTATGTTTCAGCTGTTACAACATCCATCATTTGTTAAGTGTACAAAGTAAAATCCATATTGTTTCACATATGGAGGGTTTTTATCATGAATTGTCATAAAACAAACTCAGTATTATTTATAAATCCAGTATTATTTCCTAAGATTATAGATAAGCTAAAAGGTTTATATTATTAGAATTCTCCCTCAAACATGCAGTGAAGAGAACAGATTTACCATCTAAAAATTAGGTACGAGCCAAGGACCTGGGCCTGATGCTCAGAAACCCACGTAAAATGGAAAAAAAATGTTGGGGTGTGGTACTTCATGCCTGTAATTTCAGTGCTGGCAGAGTCAGAAGGAATGATGGGGCTTGCTGGCCACCAGTCTACTCAAACAGTCCAGCTCCCAAATTTTGTAAAAGACCATGTCTCAATAATAATAATAATAATAATAATAATAATAATAATAATAATAATCTGTAGAACAATTAAGGAAAATATTTGACGTCCACACCATGTGTACATACATACATGAACTCCATGGGCGCGAACACACACACACACACACACACACACACACACACACACACACACACACAACACACACACAACACACACAACACACACACACACACACACACACACACACACACAGTAGTAGTAGTTACATTTATTTTGGAATAATATGAGTTTCCCTACTAACTTTTCTTAGCTAATCTCACTATACAAGTTGACTAGCAGACGCTCAGGATGAGTAAGTAATGCCATCATAACAGTCTGGCCTCGGGTTCTTTCTAGTCCATCTGGCTCTTGGCTTTAACAGCAAAATGACTCACAAAAAAAATGAAGCAACCTGAGGTCACCTACTCCAGGTCCCTTAAACAGAGCAGCCAGCTTCTCACGGGGTGGTTCCAATTTCCGAGAACACTTAAAATGAGGGAGAAACTTACTCTAGATACACTGTCCTAATCCATATTGTCTCTGGTTTCAGAATTGGGCAAGGAAGGAAGGAAGGAAGCTCTTTTGAAATGTAGATTCCCAGTCACATCAAGTCCAGAAAGCCCTCAACTTGAGTTGGAAACGTATGAACATATTCACTAAAAAAGGACAGAAAGGAAACAAAAGTGCATTAGGCTCCCAATTTTGTAAAGGCCCAGCAAAAGACATGATTCAAAGGGATTTTGATAAAATAAAAGATCTACATGACTTATGTAATAATTCCTGCACTCTCAAATGCAAGAATCTCTGAATTTCCGTAAGTTATTTATGCAGTGGCATTATTTTCTACTTTAATTTTCTTCTCCATGCCTATTAACCTTTTCAGATATCCTCATTAAAAAAAAAAACACTAAGTAGATGAACAATATTGTTCAGATTATATATTAAGTGTGTTTCAAAACACCTATACTGATATAGAATGGTGTTGCCAATGTACACTTAACTGAAAAACACAGCACAGTCTGGCATGGTAGCACACACCTTTAGTCCCAGCACTGGGGAAGCAGAGGCAGGTGGGTCTCTGTGTTTGAGGCCAATGTGGTCCACAGAGTGAGTTCCAGGACAGCCAGGGCTACATGGAGAAACCTTTTCTTGAAAAACAAAAACAAAAGAAGAGGAAGAGGGGCAGAAAATATAAACAACAAAATGATGTACATAATCTTTGCTTGAAGATGCATAATGCATTAGAAAAAAATTTAAGGGAAACACAGACATAAAACTTGAAATTTTAGATACTTTATATGAAGAAATTGATTTTTCTTTCTTTCCTGTTTTTCTTTATTTTTTTTTCTTTTCTTAAAACAGGGTCTCACATAGTAGCCATGGCTGGCCCAGAACTCAGAGATTTGCCTTCCTCTGCTTCCTCAGTGTTGGGATTAAAACTATGAGCTACCACATCAGGCAAGAAATTCACTTAATTAAGGCTAATCTTCAACTTCTAATTTTCCTGCATAGAATATGTATCAGCTGTGTCTTTAGGAAAAATTCCTAACATCTACATACTTCCCCCTGCATCATAGATGCAAGTTACTGACAGCTACTTACACATGCCCCTGATTTTGAGTTCCTCCTGGGCTCACACAAATGATACTGCCCACCCTGCTTCTCTCTTCCATCATAGCGTATTTCATTCACCCTACTAGAAAACCAAACTTATAAACCTTGTATTCAGTTACTTGCAGCCCCTTCCCCAATGCACATTTCAAACAAACTTAACCCAGTGTCTGGCCCTACGCAATGACTGTAAATATGCACCGTATTGCTGAAAGAAAAGTGAGAAGAAGCAACATATATGCATAGAAAGAACACAGGCTATTAACTAAAAAGTTTAAACCAATAAAAAGATTGGCAGTGAAGTATCTATATAATAACATGCTCATGAGCCAGTGTGGCAAGGATTACACTATAACATGGGAGAGAAAGCAGCTGTCCACTTGAGGTAAGGGGGGCAGGGCAACTGCTCTACTCAATCCAAGAAAGAGACCAGCAGAAACCAAGTAAACAGAAAACAGGATCTTCCCTCACACAGTTCCTCATAAATGGAGAAGGCTGTACTTATAAACTCAACCTAATAAGCTGGGAGTGGCAAAACCCAAGGACAGTAGAGCAAAGCAAAGTGCTCAAGGAGACAGGAATCTAACCCCCAGGAGAACAGTGGCCTCCAGGACAGGGAGCCCAAGATAACGGAGCAGGGAAGGAACCAAGAGAACACATGACTTCACTCTGCTCCCTCCCCAGCCCTGTGTGCTCTAGCTGAGTTTCCCGGCAATCTGGGTCACCTGAAATCAGGGTGCTACAGGTTATCTTCTTGAGCCAAGAGCATGAAGTAGAAGGACTGAGAGTGGCCCCAGACAGGCAGAGGACACCTGACATAAAAGCGGTGGGAATGTCCACAGCCATTTGACCAAGCTGAGGAAGACAGAAAGGATACCAGGCAGGTACAGAAGGGACATATGGCCAATTGGAAATGACCAAAAGCAGTGGAGGAAGAGCTTCATACACAAAAGAATGAGGTGAAAACCACATTGCTTGGGATTGCCATTGAGTCCTTTACTGCATTCTGTAATGAGAGACATAGCTCCAGGGTAAGCCAGTTGTGCAGTGGCTACAGTGTGTTGGGCAATGGCAGAGGAGCAGCTTCTTCCAAAGAGCTGACAATTTAGTGCCTTTTATAGGTGGTTGTAAAGTGTATTAGTTAGATAAAACACACCGATTCCTACTCAGGGATTAATTTAGACAAAGCCATGATCATTACTGGCTTCCTTGGAATCACTTTAGAGTCATTAATCATGAAATTAACTAGTGACAGATGTTTCTGTACTTATTTAAATCCCTATCTATCTAAACGTTATAAAAATGACTAAAATGTTTATCTCAATGTAGCCAAGCAAGAAATGTTACAGATATACACATATTGAATTGTACCTTTCTTTTCCTTTAGCCAACAAGCGAATACAATCTTTAGGGGGAAAACAATCCCAAGACGACTTTGTATCTGCTAAAGCTGTAAGTACATATAACCATTTATTTACTGGTTGAAAAAGAGGGACAGTAAAATCAGATGAATTAAATATCCAGCATTACTAACTGTCACTGCCTGCCTAGTCACTATCAGTGCTCTGCAAAGGGCTGAGATTTGATGGTGGATGAAGTCCAGATCTCATAGTTCAGGCAGTCCTTCAGGAAGCTTCCTAAATTTTCAAAGTTGTCAGAAAACAATGCCTCTCACACCCTATTGGAGGACTTCTGCCTTGCTTTCCTTCCTCTGCAGCCTACCTTACCACAAACAAAGAGAAGATGCAAAAGTGTCCTCCCCTGTACCCCTTCCAAAAACAATCACATGTCCTGACGACTGTCCCGGCATCATCCAAAGCTCTGAGCACATGCCATATTTCCCAGAATGCACTGTGTTTCCACAAACACCAAGCATGCAACCAAGAGATCTCTGATGACGATACCGAGGTTACATCTGGAGGTTGTGAGAAGCGACTCAAGTCTGACACTTGAAAGACATGTCAGGTTGGGGGTGGTGCTTAGTACTAAGCGCTTGCCTAATGTGTTCCAGGGAACAGGTTCATTTCCCCAACACTAGAAGAAAAATGAATGAACCTTGATGAATTAACCCAATGATCCTTCTATTCAGTGACAAGGATGCTTCATCAATGACTCCTGGCTCCGTGCACAGAGCCTCAGACCTCAGACCACAGAGCCTCCCACAACATCTCACAGCAGACAGACACACTTCTCACTAGAAGGATGTGCTATTTGTCCAATTCTCTAGCAACCTCTGCAGTGCTCAATAAAATGTACTTCTAATCAGAAGGTTCATGCTCTGGGCCTGGCTAAACCATCTGAACTCATCCCCTCTGTTTCCCTTAGTTTCTGGCCAGTGTGTACTTTTCTCTCCTGAACCCTGGAGTTGGCGTTCTTGTGACCAGAAATGCACTTGGACCACAGGATTCTAGGCTGCCGCCTCATTCCTGTCACATGACCCTGACTTTGCCAATGGCAGCTTTCACTACCAGAAATGACTTGTGCTTATGTAATCCATTCTCTTCCTTCTCTAGAGCACAAGTTCAATGAAAAGGACTGTGGTTCTCTTCTGCCTACAATGTCTCGGAAGTGTGTAACAGGGAAATGTCCAGAGCAGGCACATAGATATTTAAGTGTAAACAAAGGTAATCAAGACATTGATATATATAAAAAAAGATATGAGCATATAAAGTGAAAAGATATCATAAAAATGTGAAAACAAACTGCCTGGTTTAAATTATACATCGTCATTTTCATCTTACTATAGATGAATATGAAAAATATTCAAAAGTATTATCATAAATGTCCTTCTATCCAATCCTAAGTCTTCATACACTTCTTTCCAATTTTTTGGAGGTTTGTTTGTGTTTGCTGTTGTTGAGACAGAATCTTGCTGTGTAACCCTGGGTAGTCTGAAGCTCACTATGTAGACCAGGATGGTCTCAAGTCCTCCTGCCTCTGCTTCCTGGGTGCTAGGATTACAGGCATGTACCACCACAACCAGCTGTGAGACCTGATTCTCAACCACATCTTTCCAGGTAAGTTCCAGGTGAAACAGATGGATTTCATGGGAGTTAAACTAGTGGCCTCTGGTTGAAAAATAACAAACCTCAAAAGTAGTCAGTAATATGACCCAACCCTTCTTTTCTCCCACTTGCCCTATCCACTTTTAACATATATACAAGGAAAAATTGTAGTTATGGGAGAGAAACAATGCACATCCTGCAAGCTTAAATAGTCTTTGTGGGGAGGGGATTTCCTGCCCAAGATGGCACTGTTAGCAGCATGCAGAACAACACCTAGCACATAAAGTCAACTGAGAAGTCAATGTTCTACAGCACAAGTGATCCTCAATTATTACAAGTCGTTAAGTTTCATTTATGTCTTTAGTTCATTGACATGAAAAGAAACCCTTAAAATTACAGGCAAATTTACGCATGTCTATGGAAGGAATCAAGATGAGTCCCTTCCCCAGGCAAATGGCTTCACTCCCCGCTTGTCAAGCTCCTCAGGCCTCATCTTCTTCATCCTTAATACTAATATATGACGATGACAGTCTCCAAACACACTTATTTATAAATCAATAACCTGTTCTCCTTCTACCCTAAACTATTTCCCCTGATCTACCGAACTACCAAGAGTCAAAGTGAAAGAGAACCAATTGTTCTTCATGAAGTGTTTGAGTATCCATCAGATAGCAGGCACTGTACCTGGCATCTAAAATCTAGAAAATCCCTCTACCATGAAATAACTGTGTAACAGGAGAAAGCTAAGCACACAGTTGCAGCAGAGAAGTGGACTTTAGGAGAGATGTAAGAAACCTTAGAGACAGAGAAGAAAAGCAAGAAAGCTGTTACTGGGTTTGAGTGAGTAACATGAAATTTGGATAAGTATTAAGCAAGTGCTTAGGAAGAGCATTGTGGGGGTTCCTAGGCAAACCAAGAGATGAGCATGATTTTAAATTGCCCCATGTTTTCAAACGAATAACACCACCAACATTTGCTATAAAGAAAATACTTCAGTGGGTTGTCTCATAGTTTTCAAAGTTTATGAGGAAAACTTTAAGCTAATTTCTTTTCATAAATAATGTTCAACAACTGGAACCTTTTGGGGGAGACTTTTAAATAGATCCTGAGTTGCTCCAGTGGTGGTAAAAAGTTACTCGGGGACAACAATAATCTAACTGGGTTTCAGACTACCCTGCCGGACTCCACACTGGCAGCACCTGGAGAGCAAGGTGGCAAAGGTGCTATAAACAGTGATGACTCACGAGCATGACATAAATCAAGATTTTTAACTCGCCAAAGACCAACATTTTGATTCCAATTCGAAAATCAGTGCTACTAAACTTCATCGGCAGCCCCGCACACGTGTGTAATGAGATCATATCAACTTGTCTCCTGTAACCAAAAGGAAAAAGGTGGGTTTTTTTTTTTTCTAAACGGTAATTCAGATTGGACAAATAACACACTGTACCCAGTTCTGTAGCCCTGGGCCATATTTTGGCCAAAAACAAAGGTACACTATGCAGGACTACAGAAAACTGAGAATGGGAGCAATTAGTTTCAAGCTAAGTTTTCCATAAAAAGCCATCGCTGCTATGATTTGCTTGCAACACACAAACTTTTTTGGGTGTCGCACAATGACCCAAGTGTGTCACAACTCACATATTTCACTAACATGTAATATCCTTGACAACATATCCTTGTAATGAGAATTCTCCAAAGAAATTATTGATCCCTAGAATGTCTCATGGTCTCATGTTTTTTAAATAACTGGCAAATCCTTCCTATTTTCTTTGCAGTTAGACATAATTTTCCTTGATCAGTCGAGTGTAAAAAATATAAAAGTACAAAAACGAAGTTAGTTTTTCTTAAAATGCAAATGTCCTCGTGGACACAGAACATTTCCCTTAACTTCCTCAAAACAATAATTAAAGATATTGTGACCCAGATCCCAAAACTATAGGTAAGAAAACTAGAGACTTGGCCTCAAGTTAAAACGACAGCAAGAGGTTTCCACACCAAGTGCTTTATCCAAATTATTTTCAAATGCTCTTCAGCTGAACTCCCTCCTAACTGGTGCAGCCTTTTGTTTTTCCAGAACTCAGGCACCTTCTCTCAGGTGGTTCCACGTCCCTGCAGATATGTCTGGAACCTTCTGTTACTGGGCTCTCTTCTTCTGTTTTGTTTCACTGGCACCTTTGTGGCTGCTCACAGCCACTGACCTCACCTTGGTGGAAGGTGACTAAGAAAAGAGCAGTCCCTAATAACTCGAGGAAGCCACAAGGTCCCCATTCAGAACACCGAGCACTCAGTCTCCTTGGAGAGGCTCAAAGAAACAAGATACCTGCCGGCCCGCACAACTTCCGGAGGGTCCTTCTCCAATGTCAGAAGCCCTCACCCTGCGGGGGACGGATGGGAATAGCGTGGCGCGACTCGGGACGGGAGGAAAGGAGTGCCGAGTGCCGGGCGAGGGAGGAAAGTCAGCGGCTAAGTGAGGGACCGCGCTGGAGACACTCGCTGGAGGAGAGGCGGGGAGCGAAGGACGCAGGGGATGGAGTGACGGCGGGCTGGGAAGGTCGCGAGGGGACCGGAGGCTGGGGCTGTCCCCTGAGCGCGGTGGCTCTCCGGGCGGGTGAGGTCCCGGGAGCGGGTGAGGCAGGTGGCTGGTCTCGAGTCGGGCGCCCCGCGGTGTCCCCAGCGCTCGCGGCCCCGGCGCGCCCCGCTGTCCCGGTGCCCCGCTCCCGGAGGAGCACGTGTCCCGCCCCGATCGCCGCACAAAGCGCGGGCCCCACCCCGGAGACCCCCAGCCCGCGCCGAGCACCCCCGGAGCGCACCTTACCCGCCGCCGCGCCCGGGGCCCGCGTCCTCCGCGCCCTCACTCCGCGCACCACGCCGGCAACTTCTGCCGCCGCCGCCGCCGCCGCCCGCCGCAGCTCGGTTCCCTCCTCCCGCTCCGCGCCGCCGCCGCCGCCGCCGCCGCCGCTGGAATTTTTCTCACTCTCCCTCTCCAGCTCCCACTAGTGACTGCAGATTGCGAGCCAAGCACTTAGCGCAGGGATTACGCGGCCCGGCGCCTGGAGCGGCCCCAGCCACCTCCAGACCCGTCCTCCCCAGAGCATCCCAGGCGCTGCAGCCGACAAACGTCCCCGGCTGGTCCAAAAGCCTCCGCCACACGCCCCCTTCAGCTTCCAGAAACAAAAGCGCGTGCAAGCGGCGCTGGACGGTGCAGCTGGGAAGGACTCCAGGAGGCAGAGTGCGGTGAACTTCAACTTCGTCGGGGCCAGCGACACTTTGGAGAAGTTATGGAAACATTGGTCACACACCTCATAAAGGGGCGGGTGGAGGGGGCAACATCAAATTAGATCTGCAGTCTCGGGTGAGGGCTTAGAAATCTTAAGGCGTACAGTTGGGCTTCCTAGGAAATTGAAAGTTTTCCTTACACGGATATTTTGAAACTGTAAACAATGAAAAATAGCCAAAAAAATTCCATTTGCCTTTGATGCTATTTTACAGTTTGGCTGGGGAAAGTATTTAACATCTTTTCCTTTGTGGTCTCCTGGCTAAGTCTACAAGTGTTTCGACACTTCGAGAAATAAATACAAAGTGAGGTGATTCAGCTTCTCCGAAGATTTGGGGAGCATAGTTAAAGTCTTTCAAGTCAAGCGTTTGCCAACTGTTTCCCAGGGCGATATCTCCTGGATTCCAAGTATCCTTTCTTCCTTTTGGATGCCCAATTTTTTTTCCATGATAATTTGTTTCCTCGTTTTGTCATATTTTTATTCTAAATATATTGAGCAGCCCCACTAGTCCTTGTTAGCGGTGTGATTTAAGTCTTACATTTTGTCACTCTGAAGTAGGTTTCTTACAATTTTCTTATTATCTACTTAATTCTTACCATTTGATTTCACCCCTTTTGTTCTGAAGTTGTTCCCACTGAATCAGACATTAAATAAATAAAAGCTTTTGTCTATAAATAAGAGAACAGATTCAGGTGACTACATAGTTACTTCATGCAGATCCCTCTTAGGGGCAGGTGAGGTTCCTGGTGTTAATTAATGAGTTGCTAAATTGTGGGCACATTTCTCCTGAAATGACAATGTCAGGGGCCCAAGGAATCTACCTGCCCCATTGTTTATTTGTGGTATAGTTCCTGAAGTCAGACTGCAAGAAGAAAGTTGTGTAGAAGGTTTTCTAAGTGGGTAATTTGCTGGTTGATGTCTCCTTTCCTTGTTGGGCCACTGCTCTGGTCCCAGGTGCCAGTACTTATAGTGGAAAGAGCTTCAAAGGTGGACTTCATTCGGGGTGCTCCAACATAGCCTCATTCTTTCCCCTGCTGTGTCTTCTCTACTTTCCACACTGTAAGTATCTAATCATCAAACTTGCCTTCTGCCTGGTCCTCAATCAGATTTTCATCATTTCCAACTCTTGACATTAGTTTTAAATAGGAAAGAAACTTAACTACATCTACTCTCTGTGATGCAGGAATTACTAGAAACCTTTACTTGATAGATGCATAAGGTCCTCCTTTAGAAAGTCTGTCCTTATAAGCTGTAGTTAAATAAATTGGACATTATAGGGAAAGGTACTCGAAAACTCCAAGTCAGAAGGAAAACCCTCTGTAGGTCTTCAGACCAAGAAGGTGTCCTTTAAAAAAAATCTCTGAATAGAAGAAAATGAGGAGAGGACTCCTTGAGCCATGTTTAAGGGGGGTCCTAAAATATAGTACTTGGTGAGGCAACAACAGTGTCCACAGAGCAAGCCATTCAGTGATCAATGTCAACTGACCATGGCAAGCCAGGTACTGGGATTTGAGGTTTAAGTACATCCTTCCTTCTTCAAACTCCTAATAAAGGTAAGCCTTTCTAAAACCTGAACATTAGAAATACATCATTTGGTGACTGAACACATCGCTTTTAGTGTGCAAGGAGAATCTCAGGGGGTGGCAAGAATGGGTGTGGTATGTGTGTAGGAAAAGGAGTGGCCTTAGGTTAATGAGATACAGCTTCCCTTTCTAGATGAAGAAGGGGCAGTGTTGTTAATAGGAATTTTTAGGCAATCATTTGGAGGCACCAGGACAGGGAGAAGCACGAGGGCATAATTTATCAAGACAATTGTATAAAGAGTGAAGATCCGGACCAGGACAATAGCAGCCTGCAAGATCACTAGAGACCTTGAAGGATGCATCCAACAAGAGGTAGTGACCCTCTACAATGCTTTCAAAGCAATAGAGAGCCCTGAGGGAGAGGAGAGAGGGTCTTCACTTGGTGACAAATTTCAGCCAAGTCAAGATTTCTTTTTTTTCCTCCAGCTATGAACAAAGACAGCAAGACATCACCAGCAAAGGCTGGTAAACTATTTGCAGGCACATTTCTTACTAAGGAAGACATTTGTCCAGGCACACTGGAATTAACTATTCTAAGAAATTACATACAGGAAAACTGGACAGACCTAAGGCAGGATGACATAAGCTTCCATGCTTTCAACTCCTCTTCCTCCTATAATTTTCCCTTCTGTAGGCTCCTCCTTTCCAGATTATAAATGTCTTCCATGGTTAATATAAACCCAAGACATACTGTGTAAGTAACATCCTAAAGTCCATCCTTTCTGAAGACTTATTTTTGTCTTTAACTATTCATGTGCCTGTGTGTCTGTGTGTGGGCATATATGCACATGAGTGCAGGTGCCTGCAGAGGCCATTAGATTATCCCATTCTTGAGCTAAATGAGCTAAATGCTGCCTAATGTGGATGCTGGAAGTCCAACTCAGGTCCTCTGAAGGGGGAGAATGCCTTCTTCTCCATCCAGCCATCTCTCCTACCCCTGTACTCTTGAAATATTTATTGTATTTCTAACCATGAAGTAAAATTGTGAATCTTGTTTTAGGAATCAGATGTAGGAAATATTTCAACAGAAGGAAGAACCTTTCTCCTGGCTCCTCTATTTTTCTGTGATAGTCTATCAGTCCTGTTACAGTGCATTGCCTTCATGCATGCAAACAAAAAGGTAAGCCTCACGACCGCTGTAGTACCCAAGTCCTTGCTCATTCATTCATAGGAGAGTGTGTGACTATGCAATGTATAGATAGTGTCTATAAATGAAGCAAAGTTTTCAGCTCATTCCAGACACAGTGCTAAGCAGATCAGATTCATCAGCAAACTGAAGCCTCATGACAAGTCAGCATTATTTTCCTTCCACTTTAAAAATGAGGAAAGCAAAGCAGACAGAAGCTTGATGCCATCCCCAAGGCCAGGCTAGAGTGTAGAAGAGGGAGAGCTGGAGACCAGACAGTCTGGCTGCATACCCTCAGTCTCAATCAATGCTCTGCCTGCCTCCAGAACAGCGGGGACATTTTTCAAGTATCCAGTGACCAGACAAGAACAGAAAAAGCAAAGATTGTGAACCAAGAGAGCATATGAGTTTGATCTGATGAACAAAGACACAGAGGTGGATGTCACTCAGTCACAGGCTTTCTTGGCTTCTCAGCAGGTAGCAATCTAGGGTAGTGGCTGGGGATTCAGGCAATGACATGAGCAGCTTCAGAGTGCCCTCTGGGATACCATTTGAGCTGCTCTGGTGGGTCCTCTGCCCTTCCTGAGAATCCTCCTGTTTTGCACCACTTTCTTCTGGTATTTTATTCAAAATCTTTTGTGCCCCCGAAAAATAGGTATTTTTAGCTCAAAAATTGGACTATGTCTTTACGTTTTGTAACAGATTGCATGATAAAGCAGAGGGAGTCCATGCTCAGAACTATTGATGGGTTATGCCAGAGGGAACTTCTTCAATGGGGAGACAATTTTATGGTTATGTACCCCTGTATAAATTGTATGAAATATTTTAAACAAGAACATCAATTAAATTAAATTTTACATTTTATATGTAGTATGTAAAAGATTAATGTTATTATAAATGGTGATTATTTATCTAATACATAGTAATTTGATGTATTATAATTCACTCTGAAAAATGTATCAGTGACAGTCTTAAAATACTCATCCAATATGCTCTTGTTCTCTGGTGTGCATTTTGTATTTCCCCTCATTTCTGTAAAATCACTACTGAAATAAATACATAAAACTGCCATCCAATTACTGTTGCATTGTAAAAAATCCTTGGTATTTACTTCTGATCTTATTTGATTTCATATATAGTAACCTCAATTACACACTAATAAATAGCATAGAATTTATAGCCCTCTGACAAATTAATCTGTCTTAAAGGAAACTAGAATTCTGCATTTTAAATAGAAGAAAACCATGGGCTATGAAAAAATGTGAAATAGAAATAACAAAAGTAATTTTGTTTTCTTTGAAATTGAATTTGGATAAAATGTCATTTCTGTAGTACTATTTTGAAAGTGCCCTTCCTCCCTTTTCTTTTCCGTTTTTTCAGTCTGAGGTGGGGTAGCCCAGGCTGAGCTTGAACCCATCGTCTTCCACCTCTGCCTTGTGGGATTGCAGGCATTTACCACCACACCCAGCCCTTTTCAATTTCTAAAAGCCAGGTTGCTGGGTTTGGGTTTTTTTTGGGGGGGGGGAGGGCTGGGCCATGCTGAACCCTACACCTACATAATTCCTAAAAGTGGAGAATTAGGAAAATATTCTGTAACAAAACTTATAAAAAGTAATTCTTACATCTGTTTCTTTTGAGCCTCATGTCCCTGATGACTTTTTCCTTCTCCAGTGATTGCCAGTTTGGAATGGGTCCACGTTCTCCCTGACTCACAGTATATTTACAATGTGGGCCTCGGGAAGAAGTATACAGAGCCGTTTCCTCCTGAGCTGGAAAAATGGAAGCGAAGAAGCAACAGATACACAGGGACAGCAGTTCTCTGCTTAGGCCACTTGAAAAGGGACAGTTCTCTGCTTAAACCACTCGGAAAGCATGGGGTTTGGAGTCTTACTAAAACCCGTTCTTTCTGCCAAATATTTCTAAATTAATGGAAGTGTTTGAAAGTTTGGGGATTCTACCTCTGTCTCAGAGATTGTGCTGGAAATAAATTCAAAACGCTTTAAGAGCTGGACCTGGTGTCACAAGCCTGTAATTCTAGCTACCCCAAAGCCTAAAGTGAGAGAATCAAGGGTTCGAAGCCAGCCTGGGCAACATAAGGAGACCTGTATCAGAGGAGAAAAGGTGGAAAGGCTTGGGTTAGAGCTCAGTAGTAGAGCCCTGGCCTAACATGTTACAAGACCCTGGTTTCAAGCTCTGGTATTAAAAAAGAAAACAGGGCTTTAACACAATGCAGCCTTAGGGACAGATTGTTGGGAAATAATCTTTGTGTATACTGTAAAGATGTGTCACTCTGATTGGTTTAATAAAAAAAAAAAGTCTGAGTGGCCAATAGCTAGGCAGGATTTCCAGTTACAAAGGACGCTGTGAAGAGGAAGATTGGAGTCACAAAAAGATGCAAAGGAAGCATGGCATGTGGGAGATGAGGGAACAAGCCACGGGCCGTGTGGCAGGGTGTAAATTATAGAAATGGATTAACTTAAGTTATTAGAGCCTGTTAGAAACTAACCTAAGCTATCCACTGAGCTTTCATAATTAATAAGTCTCTAGGACTTATTCTGAGCCGGCTGGTAGAACAGAGAATGACTCGATACAAACCATAGTGAATATAACCACATCAATGGAAGGAAGACATGTTAGGAATGCTGTTGACATTTGTTCCTGTGATAAAACCATAACTGAAAAAGCAACTTGGAGATGAAAGAGTTTGTTTGGCTTACAGGGAGGGTAGCTAAGGCAGAAACCTGGAGGCTGAAACCAAAGCAGAGACCACAGAGCACGGCTTCACTAGGTTCCTTCAGACTTGTGTTCAGATATATTTCTTGTATAGTCCAGGCCTATCTGCTCAGGGATGACATTCCCCACAAGGGGCTGGACCCTCCTACATCAATCAGGAAAAAGAAAATGTCCCACAGATATGTCCATGGGCCAGTTCAATGGAGGAAATTCCTTAGCTGAAGTTCCCTCTTTCCAGACATGTCAAACTGACAACTGAGGCTAGCCCTGAACACATTCCAATCCTATGTTTATTCTATGCATTGAAATGATACCATCTGCAAGTGTTAATATGTGAGCATTGACAGCTGTGTGGACTTCCATGTCACAAAATCACTAATGTGATGACATTCAGTAGATAATGCCGAAGAAAGTGTAAGTGCCCCATGAGTTCTAGAAGCTTTATGCTTCTCTCATGAAAATGAATGAACCAAAGTCAAAGGGGGAAAGCACCAAAAGAGAGACGATGTTTTCCATGAAACTAAACAAAACCAAAAAATATAAACAGAACAAATGAACAAACAAGCCCCACAGAAATGAAGGAGTGGAAGGAGCAAATCACTTTCTAAATACATTTCCTCTTTGAGACAGAAATGGAAGAAGACTAGAACAGCTGCATTCCCCCATAACCAGCTATGTAGTTGTGGAGGGGTAGAGGATTCTGTGAACACAAATCACGTGACTTTGTCTTACTGCTTCTCCCTATTCCCCCACAGCAGACAGGCACACACACACCCTTTGCTTTTAAGCATGGCCTTACAAAATCCTTGAGCTCAGATCTAGTTTGTGGATGTCACATGGGTTTTACAGTGATGGTGGAAAAATAACAATTGCAGGGAAACAACTGGATGTGTTGTGCATTACAAGCCTGTTTGCACTTCTACTTTAACCATAACTGTTTGCTTAACAAAGCAACTCTTCATTTGAATTTCCACAGTTGTGTGCATATCATAAGCATCTTGGGTTTCATGCCAGGCTGGCCAACACTTGTTTGGATTGACACACCTACTCAGGGTATAAAATCTTATATTATAATTATCCTTCATAAGCAAACACAAACAGAGCCCAGATTCACAGAGTTTCCAATTAATACTTCCTCCTTCATTTCTCAAAGACTTACCCTCATAATGTTTGCTTTAGGTGGTGAACAGTGTGATTCCATCCTTCATGGAGTTTTTTTTTTTCCTTCGCCTGTAGCACAATACAGCCATCGTACATACTTACAAAGCTTTTCATAGACCACAATCCAATTTGAGCCATTTCAACCTTCACTTTTTTTACCCATGGATAGATTTAGAAGATTTAGAATTCATTTAATGTTTGCCATATTTTTTCACTTTTCGCAGATTTCCTATTGAAACTAATATGTTTTCAGAGAAAACACTAATGCTACATCTCTCTGTTATCCGGGGATGCAGTCTCCTTGTGAGTGAACACTGTAGAGACTTCATCCCTGGACTTTACCTGATCTTACACACCATACAACTGGTAAACACACTCTTCCAACAGTCAAGACTAACAGGATGACCAGCAAGTATTTGCAGGAGTCTGCATTCTGCCCACCCCCCAATAGCATCTACTGTTTACTCGAATCTTTATTGCAGAGTATCACTGAATCCTTTAAGAAACCAGATTTATTGTGATGTCACCAAAATCAGAGACAGAAAAACCAAACATAGCATTTCATCACATGGTGTTACCTTAGTAAGTGCCTGAAAAGAAGAATAAAGATGGCAATGACTCTAGTGATCTCAGCTTAGGAACACTGAACTCATGAAAATCAATTTATATGAGTACCTTCTCTTTGTCCTTTGTCAACCACATAAAAAGCATGTTCAATTATCTGGACTTTGGGCCTCATTAATTCAACAAATGTTACACCCACTAGATACAGAACATACGTAAACAAGACAAAATTTTCTTCTCTTGAGTATATAGTCCAGAAAGGCAGTACAATGAATTCATAATCACTAAAGGATGTGATTCTTTACTTGTAATTTAATTTACAAGTATAGATACCGTTAGGTGATATGTATGTACAATGAGCAAACAGACAGGCCTCTGTCCTCAAGAGGGATAAGTGCTGAATCTCAAGAAGCCAAGCACATTGCATGTTATCACATGAAATTTAAACCAAACATCTTTAGCTAAGAACAAAAAAGTAAAGAGCACTGGTGTGTACACACAGAGCATCTGACACAGGAATGGTACAGGCTGGACATCAGATGGGCAGCCCAGAGTCAAATCCCCACAGTAGCTCGGGGATGGAATACAAGAATCTGTGGGAACTCAGACATGCAAAGTCCTCCAGCTGCAGAAAGTGAGGCCACAAATGTCAGGCAATGATGGAATCATCAGGGCCAGACTGCCTGGGTTCAAGTCCTGGCCAGACTCTTACAAGCTATGTCCTGAAGACTTGTGTCGTGATGATTCATTCCTAACCTGGCTAACCTGGGAGTCAGATTTCACATTTCCTTTCCTTGAAGAGTTCTGTTAGCACTGGCCAAATAAGGAGCTTTACAAAACGTAAGAGACAGAGGGGAAACAGCAGCCATTACCCTCTGAAATCCTCAGGACTGAGAATAATGGTGGACAGCTAGGGGCACTGGAGGTCCCCAGCTGCTCCTCACTCTAACACATTCCACCTTCAGCTCTTCCCAGACAATCCTTCATAATGCAGGTGGGGTCCGCACGTGCTTGGTGCTTTCACACTAACTGCTAACTCCCCCACCCCACCTTTCACTTCACCCTTCCAGACCCCACCTTCCCTGGAAGTTCATAATGCTATATGTGTGCATACAGTAATTGATCCTTTATTGTAGAGTGCACAGTGGACCTTTTGCCCTGACAGACCAATCAGACACACTGCCTAACCTTCCTGGGTCTTGTTTGTCTTCATAGAAACTGGTGATGTAGCTGCGTCAGTAAAGCACTTGCCATGTGAACCTGAGAACCAGAGTTTGATGCCCAGAACAAAAACCCAGGTTCAGTGGCTGACACGCATGCAATCCCAGGACAGGGAAGTGGAAACAAGCCGATCCCTGCAGCTCACAGCTCCTACAAAACAAGAAATGACAGAACTTGGTAATATACATATTCAATATAAAAATGGGAGAAGTGGCATGCAAATTTGCTTTTGTATTCTAGATTTCAAAATAAACTGTTAAATGCTGTTTGAGGTATTACTTTCTGGGAAAAACAAGAAGTTGTTTGGGAGAAAATAGTGGAATTTCTTGTTAGACATGAAGAGTGTGAGGCATCCTTGAGAGTCTGGTTGGAGGTGTTCCCAGGACATGCCATACACTGGACACTTGAGCCAGAACATCAGCCATGGCTTTGTCCTTTTTTCCTCCACTACGTATTACTAACGTGCTAAGAAGTGAAGTTTGTGATATTATCCCTTTTTCCCTTTCTTTTCTCATTAAAAATTTTATGTATTTATTTATTTTTTTGACCTGCCTTTTTAGCATTACTAAAACTTTCTGGCCTCAGGAAAACTTTACTTGCTTAAAAACAAATTAGGCTCCCTAACAATACAGAGAAACCCTGTCTTGAAAAACAAAACAAAAAAATTATTTTGTCCATGTACATTTACTATATGAGTTTATGTTGACAGATTAATAATCTGTTAATTAATTTCAAACTAATAATAAATCTTTCCGTAGGGACATATATAAGGTTCTGAGAAAAACAACACTTTCTAAAGCAAAAAAATATCCAGTCTAATAGGACAGAACTGCTTTTCTCGTACCAGCTATTAACCTACTTTGTTGTGACACCCACATCATTGGCTAAGTAAATAACAAAATGCAACTGACATTTCAGAATTATTATAAGCACTGTTTTGACTTCATAGTCCCTCTGTAGACCTCAGATCCCCAAACCACACTTTAGAGACCAGTCCCCTGAGAGAAGGAAGCCACAGGAATGATGTTTGACACTGGGGTGTGGGAAGAGCCTCTGCCCTACAGGTAGCTATGCAAGAGATACAGCCAGACGGTGGCAGAGGGCAGGTGTCATACAGCTGTATCATCTCATGGCTCCTGAGAGCGAGGGATTGCAGAGTAGAATACCAATGAGTGAGTGTTCTTGAAGCAGCTTTGGAAATTGTGAGCCATTTGAGTCCCATCTGCACCCTTGGATAGATAGTGTTTGAGAAAGAGCAGCATTTTCATGGAGCATATTGCCGAGATAACACATCCTAGAGAAGCCAACATTCAGCTACAAACCACAGAAGCACACATATGTTAATGACGTTAGGCAATTTTTGTGGCATGTATAACAAGTATTATTAGTTTCTTAAAAACATTTATTCTTTTAGAAAAACAATCAAAGAAAACATTCTTGACTGAACAGACCGCCACCCAAACCAGATCCTGTATGTGTTAGCTTCCTTCACAGGAAAGTGTTGCTGTGCACTCATTTCCGGTCAATAATAAGAAAGTCAAAGTGTGTGAGAGGTTTCTAGAAAGACTTCTTAAAAACAGTAAGCTGTGTTTGAAGGAGCCTTAGTTTTGTCTTCCTCCTAACTGCTGCCTGAAGAGAGAGAGAGAGAGAGAGAGAGAGAGAGAGAGAGAGAGAGTGTGTGTGTGTGTGTGTGTGTGTGTGTGTGTGTGTTTGGAAATGTGACCTATTTAACATAAGAGGCAGTGTAGGTACAACAAAAGTCACATGAACATTGTTTTCAAAGAAAGAACATAGTGACCCCTGGGCATGCCATACAAACATGAGTAATTGTCATGATTTTTATCACAGAAACCATGGAGGGTTTATATACAGTTCTCATATTCATAATATGTTCTTGGTGAAACAAATAGAAGCATTTTGAAGCCTTTCTGGAAAGATTATCTCTACTCTGGATTGGCTGTTCTCCTGAAAGAGACTCTGGCCCTCAGAGTCAGAAGCAGTCTTCCTTGCTTCCCAGTACACTCGGCATGTATTAGACCCTACAGAGAACACGGATACAGGAAGAGTTTTAGGGGTTTAGGAACGAATTAGGTACAGCCTAAGAAGATTAAACTTATGAAAGGATACTAGGTCAAGTACTCCGGAAGGCATCAGGGAAAAAGAAGAAGGCTTCCCCAGCTAATATCACACAAATACGGATTTTGTTAAAGTTCGGATTAGGGTTGTGGGACTGGAGATTCTCTATTTCTAATGAGCCCAATACTTTTGATTCTGCTAGCCCGACGCATTGTTTTGAGGCAACAGGATGGAATGAATCATGGCCTTATTATAAGCCATGAAGGTTGAGTGTAATTATCAACCTTCTCCCTGGATTCTCCCTTGCTCCAAATTTTGTTTTCAATGAGTATTCAATGAATTACATTCCAGGTATGTGCTAGACTCTGGAGAAGCCAATGGGCAGTTTCACTACCACTTTTGCTTGTTGTTAGACAATCCAGCTGCTGAAGATATGTAGACACTTACATATCTACTAGTAAAGCATGTATACCTACAAAAGCACTAGATACCCATGATTCCCCAATGGCCCTTGAGTGATCTCAAGTAGGGAATTCCTACAAAATGGGGCCACTGAAGGTTTATCTGATACAGTGATGTATAAGTAGATAACAGTGTGTTTGGAATGTATAGAAGTTCTGAAGGAAGGGGTGGGAGGTAGGAATGTGAGAATCAGAGAGAAGAGTACTTAGGTAAAGAAAGAAAAATTATTTGTAACAGTCTTGAGATAGGAAAGGATAATTTAATGAGGATTTTTTTTTTTTTTGGTTTTTTGAGACAGGGTTTCTCTGTGTAGCTTTGGAGCCTATCCTGGCACTCGCTCTGGATACCAGGTTGGCCTAGAACTCACAGAGATCCACCTGCCTCTGCCTCCCAAGTGCTAGGATTAAAGGCATGCACCACCAACGCCCGGCATAATGAGGAATCTCTAACACAATGATAACATTCTTATAATCATTACTTAACATTGTATTAAGTAAACAAATTTTTCTGTCGAGTGTATTTCCTTGAAAAATGGATTTAAAGCTATAATGCTACTTCCTAAGTTCAGAGAAGAAAATATAAAGGTTTTGTGGTGTCTGAGACAGATACACTTTAATTCACTGCATTCTCTTCAGAGTGACTGCAGAGCAAATGAGTCAGGAAATTTGAAGCAGTTCTATGAGACTCGTGTTATATACTTCACAGAGCAATGTCCTCAATTTCAAACATTCCAATGAAAGGTAACACAGCTTTAATACTCTAAAGTGTCCAAGATGAGTATGATTTTGCACAGCAACATAAGGCAAGCAAAGGGGTAAGAGTTAAATAGAAAAACATGATTATCCACAGATGCTGTGATTATCCATAGAACCTTCAGAATAATCTTTACAACAGTTACTAAAGCCGGTAGACACTAATAAATAGATAAGACCAATAATGTTTACATAAACAAATAAAACATAAATGTCTAATAGACATCATCTTTAATGCCATGAAAATTACAAAGTACCTGGAAGTAAATCTTTAAAGGGCCTTTACAGAGTTAGAGCTTGTTGTAATGACCCCAAAGAAGATGGATTCTGGGAGAGGCTGGGTCAGTATCTTCAGATGTGTACTCTTGGCAAGCCCTTTAGCCTAACATTTCATTTCTATCACACCTATCACACATGATAATCTATTATATTGATAAACATAATTTTTTGTGTTCATATCATTATCACTGCCACTTGGTAATGAAGACCAAATATCTGTCTAAGAAGGGATCAACTCCCACTTTCCATCCCCTACACCTCTGATCTAGGGTCTGTACTGTGTCATGAATAGATCCTCATATTTTAAATATGAAATATTGGGTGCCTTCCACTAACAAACACTCTTCACATTATCTTTTGAAACAGGGTCTCTCACTGAACCAGACACTAACCCAGGTGACTGGGCTGGCTGGTTGGTTAGCCTATGGACCCACCTGTCTCTGCCATCCAACTCTACAGTCACAGATATGTGCAAACATACCAATCATTTTTTATGTGAGTGCTAGGGATTTGAACTTTGGTCTTTATGCTTATGTAGAAGGCACTTTAACCTGCCCCCAATACCCTGCTTTCTCCCCACACCCAGGTTCGAAGTGCTGGCTCTGCAACCTGAATCCTGTGGGTAGGTCACTAAGGATGCTGCATGGTTTTTGCGTTTTACCTAATCTCAGAAATCTAAATGTAAATAATCAAAACTACTTAAAGAGTTTGAGTAAGCACTAAATAAAATTACTTACATGAATGCCAGCGGAGAGCTTGTAGTGTGAATTTGCTGAATACATTATTGAAAAAAAATCCTTTCTGTAATTACTTTTGTAACAAAAGTAAAATGTAGTAATATTCCATATACCCTCGTTTTCTCACACTCGAGAGTGAGAGCAAGATTTGTGTACTGTTGGCTATGTTCTCTCTAATATTTAGGATTGTATCTGACATTAGCCAAAATGTAGTAAAAATGGTTTTTAATATGACTGAGTAAATGCCTACTGGGTAAAGAAGTACGCATGAAGACAGTACCTGGCAGCTGAAAGACAAATGAACTTGAACTTGAGTGCTGAGTCCTAAGGTCTATGTATGCCTCCCTTGGTTTCACAGTGTTGAATGGATCACTACCACTTCTCTGCACAGAGCTTCATTTTCTAGCAGGTGGACTTGCACTGAGATTTCTACAGTCTTCTCAGGAGATTCCCTATAGAGCCTCTTCTGCTCCCATTCAGTCAGTGAATAAGCTTTCACTAAATGTTAGAGCTGCAATAAGACTGGGAAGACTACCAGCCTACAATCCTCTTCACCAAAGAAATTAGGAAACATGAAGGACTCTAGGGGATAAATGTATGAACCCCAGGAATGGGAAGGGGCAGGAACTCTGGAGCTAATTGGGAGCATGAGGGTAGGGGAGAGGGAGCTGCCAGAATGAGAGCAGGAGAAGAGGAGAGGAGGAAATGGAGGAGCAGAAATATTGAGTTGGGGGAAGAATAGAGGAGAGCAGGATGAGAGATACCGTATTAGAGGGAGCCATTTTAGATCCTAGGAGAGATCTGGCATAGGGAGATTTCCAGAGACCTACAAGGATGACACAAACTGAAAATCCAGGCAATGGTGGAGAGGATAACCTAAACGCCCTTCCCCTAAAATGAGATTTTTGACTACTTTTTATGCCATCCTAGAGCCCTCATCCAGTGGCTGACAGAAGCAGAGGCAGACATCCACAGATATACACTGAGCTGAAATCTGGAACTTAGTTGCAGAGAGGGAGAAACGAAGATCAAAGGGGTCGGTACCAGGTTGGAGAAACCCACAGAAACAGCTGGCCTGAACAAGGGGGAGCACATCTACCCCAGATGCTGTCTGGGAAGCCAGTAGAGGACTGATCCAGACCCCTGAGCATGGGTGTCAATGAGGAGGCCTCTGCACTCTAGGGGGCCCCTGGTAGTGGATTAGTATTTTTTCCCTGGTATAAGAAGGGACTTTGAGAGCCCATCCCATGTGAAGGGATGCACTCTGGCCCTAGACACATGGGGAAGGGCTTAGGCCAAGCCCAGGATGATGTGGTGGACTTTGCAGAGGGCCCTACCCTGCCTGGGGAGTGCAGGGTGGAGGGGTGGGGGGTAGGAGGAGTGAGGGTGAGGGGAGGGAGAAGGGATTGGCATGTGAAAAAAGCTTGTTCCTAATTTGAACTAACAATAAAAAAGAGAACAACAACAACAAAAGACTGGGAAGACAAAGATGGACAGCACATGGTTCTGTTAAGGTTTGGAGGAAGAGAGGGGAAGGGAGAAATGATGCAATTGCAAAATAATCTCCCAAAATAAAAAAATAATTCTTAAAAGTATAAAAATGTGAGCGCTGCAAGAAAACCAGTATAAGATAAATCATTTCCCTATACAGGTTTAACAAAATAATATCTGTAATGTTATTGCTATGAATTTTTGAGAGATCAGATACAGAATGTTATCTTCTTAGAATGAGAGAAAAATTCTGGAAACAATTGATGTTCTAGAAAAACAAGTCGTCAGGCCGGAGAGATAACTTGTCAGTTAACAGATCCTACTGCTCTTGCAAATTTCTGGAGTTCTGTTCCCTGTACCCAGGTGGGCAGGCTCACAAGCCCCTAACTACAGCTCCAGTGGACCCACATGAGCACCCACGCCCACATGTATACATACATAATTAAAATATAAATAAAATAATTTCACAAAAGAAAACCAACTCAAGTCTCTTGTGGAATACTTTAAATATTTATTCCAATGGTTGGTTTTGTCATTGCTGTTGCTTAAAGAACTCCTTGGCTCAAAAATTTCCCCTGCCTCAGCCTCCCAAATAGCTGGGGTTATAGGTGTATACCACCAGGCCTGGTTTCATCATTGATTTTTTAACTAGATATAATTTTGTATTCTCAAAATAAATATGTGTAATCACAACACACAGTAAATTTTGGTGCCTGACAATTTAAGCAAATAAATACCCCAATTTGCCTATTAAAATCACATTACTTTCAAACCCCCTGAAAATCAGAGGAATCAAAAGGCTTCTTCTTTACTCCACACTTGATATAATAATGGCCTCTGAGTTAGCATGACTGACAGTTTGTTCTCTGTCCCCCTGTGGAACTGCAAAACAGGATGCTGTCTCCTGTCCTCTGATTTTTATGGATATGACCAATATGCCTTTGCTATCAAGGCTCAATTTCCTAGAAAATTTAATGCCATGCTTAATATTAAAATTAAACATAACTCAAAGTATCCTGAGTAATTGAAGCAGCTGAGAGGAACCAATAAACCAATTAAAGAAACATCTAGCCTGAGTTGTTACATTATCTTGTTTTCACCAGAAACTTAATCTTTCAGCAAAGAATGACCTAATTAGTAATCAAAGTCCCTTTCTAGTGACAGAAACACTTTTTTATGCTTAATAGAGATTCAATAGGCTATAGAGTCTTCTTTATTTTTTATTTCTCTAAGTTGAAACTGTTTTAACCAACTTTATTGAGAACTGATTACCATACAGTAAATTTCAACTCATTTAAGTGCATAAAACCAATACATTTTGACAAATGATTATCACCTTTTTATTTATTTCATGAATATATTGAGACTATTTTGCACCTATACATGCAATGAATAAAACACATGGGCTCAGCCTCACGTGCTCATGGTTACCTCACCACAGGTGTCAAAGCTCTTAGGAAGCACTGTGGAAGAGGAGATAAGACATTCAATAAGGCTCTGGAGACAAAACACCCCTCTCTAGACAGTTCCAGAAATCTCCCCAAGAGGAAACTAGGACAGTTATATCTACTGAGTACCTACTGTGTATTATTCTACATACATGAGTTCCTCTAATAAAATATTTTACTTAAAGAAACTGAAATGGAAACAACAATTAAAGACTAAAACCACAAAGATGAGTGTGGGAGCCCAAATCCCTAACCCTGTAACAGTGATTTTTGAGATCTTGAACAAGGTATCCCTCAACTCTATGCTTGGTTTGATGTACCTAACAAGAATCCCCCTCTCACCAAACTAGTACACATGAGTGAGTTTGTCCGAGGAAAGCTCCTAGTATGTGCGAGAACTCAGTGTTGTCTACAGCTGCTCTCTAATCGCAATCACCCCAAGTGAACACTCACTTCACAGACTACACCAAAGGACAGGCTTGAGGACCTTGTCTAAGGTCACACAGCTAGCGTGTTTCAGACTCTAATCTGATAGCAGGTCCATCAGACTCCAAAGTTCCTTCTATGTTATGGTTGAACTGCAAGTAGCAGTGAGATGGGGAAAGGGCCAAGGACACATTTTCTTTTTCCTTAAAATCTTCTTTGTCCCCCTTCCCTCCTATCACCTGTAAAAAATGATGTCAGCAGCCAACACCAGGTCACCTCTTAGGAGCAGCAGCTCTTTCCTTCTCCCTAGAAGACATTAATAATGACAGCTTGGCTGTTTCCAGCTCTCAGCTACAGCCTTCTCTGGGAATTACTTTGGGCCCAAGGTAGATCATCACCAAGCTCATGTCCCATCTTCAAGGGCTGCTTCTATCTACTCACCAGTTACCATGGAGCTGCAGGGTGGTCAGGCTCCTTGCTTTAAATGAACACCTGTGAAGAGCCATCCACTTGAAGAGCCACCACGGTGGGATCCGCCATGATCTCTTCTGCAGCCAATTTCTCTTCCCAGTGTTCTTTTCTCAATTCTGGATAGGTGCTGCTCTGGAAATGCGCCCAAATGAACTGGCTACAGGCAATCTCCATGGAGGAATCTGCCACCGGGAGACTCACCCCAGGTCATGTGATACTGGGAAATGTCCTGGGAGCCCTCTACAGTGGGCCTTTGGAAAGGGCTTAGCTAGGGGCAGTACTGACAATAGCAGGCAGGCTGGAACAGGACAACTGTTTACCAGAGCTAATGATGGATTCTGGGTTACTGACGCAAGAGACCATGAAGAGGTATTTGGGAAGTGTAGAGGAAGCAGTTACAAAGGCCATGGAATTAAATGGTTGCTGCTAGGTATTACTGGTGCATTAAAAAAGACTATGAAGATAGCAGTGATTAATCACCAGATTTAAAAGTACAAGTCAGAGTCTGCCCTTGGCAGAACATAAAGATCTTCATCTGCAGGTAGGAGATAGAAAAAAAATCTGATGATCAGTCAATGGAGTAAGAAAATAAATCATGTCTAGGACCTGTGCTCAAGCTGCTTGACTCTGGGACCATGAGTGGGAAAGACACATGGGTCAGGACAGCCATGAGGAAGACTCAGATGCTGATGAGCCCGTGAGCCTGCAGAAGGGACCCATGGCACTCGGTTAAAGGCCAGTAAGAAGAAAGTCCCCTAACGTTCCTTCATGATGAAAACTTGCAAGAGGTCTACATAGCCTTGGATGAGTGGTGATGCCTGCTAAGGTCCAGAGTCTGCAGCATCGGTGGCAATTTTACATGCAAGTAATGATCTTCTCTCTAGGATAATGAGCAGCTGGATGTCCCTCATATCTCCTGCCACTAAGAAAGAGAGACAATACTTTATAGTTCTTTTCAGAGTTTGGAGACAGCTTACCAACACCCCAGTCATAATGTCACTTATATCTATAATTTTATATAATATTATAATATATAATATAACATGAAATACAAATTACACATACTGTGGTGCCCCATGTTGAACCCTGAATTAAATAAAGTAATATTGTGATATCATATCTTCTCCATACATGTTTCTGAAAATGTTTGAACTAATGTAAAAAATATAATTTATATAAAAATTAGTATATATTTCAACACATGGTTCAACTAAGTTTAATGACATATCTGTTTTAGTTTCATTTCTTTTGTTGGGAAAAAATACACTGAGGGAAAGAAATTTAGGGGAAAGGGGTTTATTTTAGCTCACAATTCTAGGTTATGTAGTCCATTATTGCAGGGAAGCCAGGGCAGCAGCAACTCCAAACAGTTCATCACATCTCATCCACGCTACAGAGCAGAGAAAACAAATGCATGCTTGCTTGCTTCCATGCTTGCTTGTTCTCAGTTTATTTCCACCACCCCTATCCAGTTCAAACACCCTGCCTAGGGAATGGTGCTCCTTGCAGTAGGCCAGGCCTTCTCACATCAATTAACTTCATTAAGACAATCCCTCACAGGGCACCTCAATGTAGACACATTCCAGATACTCTAGGTTGAACTCAGTTGACAAAGCTAACAGTCACAGTCTCTAGGGAACCAGATTCTTGAAGCCATATCTCAAGTTATCAGTGTCGCTACTACACTGTAGATTGATAGATTGATATTACCCTGCTAAAATGGATTATATTATCAATTATATTTTTCTGAAGGGATGAATAACTTTCATTAAAGGTCCAAAAATGAAACATGGCAATTTTTTTACCAGGTGCCTACATTACTAGAAAAATTAACAAGTATTGAAACTGTGAAGAAAATACTCTGCTTGCAAAAGGAATTGAATTAAACTCTAAACTGGGACAATTATAAACAAGTTCTTCCCTATATCAACGTTAATTCAAACATTTGAAAGTCCAATTCCATGTGAGATAATTTATCATTGAGCTATTGGAGCTGGGGAGTTCAGAGCCCCAGCAACCGTATAAAAGGCAAACATGGTAACACATGCCTATAGTCCCAGCACTGGGAGGTAAAGTAGGAGGACCTCAGGGACTCACTGATCCACTAGCTTAGTAAGATAGATGAGCACCACTTTCAGTGAGGAACACGGTCTCAAAACACAATGCAGAGAGTAAGGGAGGAATACGCCTTCTGTTGACCTCTGGCCTCTGCATGTGTACATACACACATTTTTAATTTAAAACATAAATGCCTTTCATTACAGAGTACTAAATACCAAAAGCATTTCAATTATCACAGTAGAAAAAAGTCATTTGAGGCCTGCCTCTGATGATGAGACCCTCAGCTCTACCATGTCTGCATTTCTTGTTCCTCAGCTGTTCATCACATGCTAGCTCCCCAGGAATCCCGCTGTCAGCCACAAACCCACAACTACATCTGTAGAGTACATACCTTCTTAATCTTTAGAGATGCCCCTTCAATTTTATGATGGACATAGAGGCTGAATATTTAACCATCTCTCCGATGCTACTGCTCCAAGTGACTTTGTTAACATTTAAGTATAATTATTTCTGTTGACTTTATCTGCAGAGCTAGTGTATGCTCATCCCCGCAGGCTAACATTCTAGGAGTCATCTTAGTCTACCTCTCATATAAACTCAATCGCTAAGGCCTTTCATGTTATCCTGTAGCATCAACAGGCTAGGACAATGACATGTAGGATATCAAGTTTAATTCACCTCTTTAACAGAGAAGCTTAAAAAAAAAAAAAAGCTTAAAAAAAAAAAAAGACAGATTTCTTAACAGAATGAATCCCTAGGGAGTCCGTCTGAGACACAAAGAACTGCTAGGAAAGTCAAAAGAAGGTACTGTTGGTGGGTCTCCACTGGACTAGTAGATGCATCCTTGCCTCAGAGCCAAAAGTTTGAGTCATGGGTGTTCTCTCTGAAGTGCTGATAAACACCAGTGGTGACAGACAGGACAAGATACTTGCCAGAAGTCCAGTCATGGCAGGCTAGGACAAGAGCACATGTCCTCTGAACAGCATTCTTTAACCTCACAGAGACACATTACAAGCTGCACCATATACCTGGTGACATCACTGGCTTGCTAACTTGCTTTGTCTTGTATGACAAGAATTCCCAGGAACAGTTGCCTCCGCCCATATGCAGAGGAGCAGCTTTTCTCCCTGAAAAATGGAGTGTGTGTAGTCAGGTCTTAATCTTACCTGGACATTCTTGTTTTCACCCAATAGCCCATTTCCATTGTTTCTTGTCCTTGAGTCTTGGGAGGAGCAGTTCAGAGACACAGCAATTTCCGTCATTGCTCTATTTTTCTCAAGGATTGCTCCTATCTATACTCTATAACCATAGTCCAAAGTTAGGCCCTTGTTATATAAACAATGGTTATCTAGAAACTGAAGCAAAACAGATCAGTTGAAGTGGGTTTTGTCCTGTTCACGTAAACACGTACTCTTTCTCTGCTCATAAAAAATGAGCTGAGAATGTGCTGAGCTGGGCAGTTGGCTTAGTGAATAAGAGCATCTGCTTTGCAAGTATGAGAACCTGAGTTCAAATCCCCAGTTCCACATAAAAAGCCAGCTTGGCTGTGCATGCCTATAATTACACCATTGAAGGGCAGACATAGGTGGATACCAAGAGTTTGCTGATTAGCTGCCTAGGCCAAGTGGCAAGCTTCCAGTTTCATGAGTGACACTGTATCAAGGCAATAAGGCAGGCAATGATAGAAGAAGAAAAGTCTTGCACTAGCCACACAATGCATCACACACACATATACAGACACACACACACACACAGAGTTTATATATATTCCAACCATCACCAATATACCATCATGTATTGTAATCACTCCCACTACCCTTTGAGCTCCCTGGTGTAAGGGATTTGCTTTATTGATTTCTGTATCATCAGCACATGGGACAACCTGAGCACAACATAGACCTGCCAATATGTATTTGAATAGTGAATCAAATACCCACAGGAAACAATGGCATTGGCATATAATTAGATGAATATATTATAAATAATTCAATTTCAATTTCTGGTCCACCAGGAGAAGTGTTCTGAGACGCTCATCGTATGGATACTTCAAATCACACAGCCAAAGTTTGGATATATGATATTTTTCCTGTGGTAAAGTTTAAATTACAAATGAGACACCATAAGAAATTAATAATACAATGAAGCAATTATAACAATATATCACAATTAAAGGTATTTCAAAATTATGAAATGCTTGCTTCTGGAATTTCCCATCTAACATTTTTATCTACAGTTGGCCATATGTAACTGAGACCAGAAGGTAAAGCTACATAGAAGAGGAGTCAGGTAGAGGCCCAGATACTGATCTATGTAGTAGCAATAAAATTATTGACTCTCATGCTTTGAAATTATTTCAGAAAAAAAACAGCTAAGTAAAGTTAATAGAGTCCTGATTTTTAATGAACAATAATGTTAGAAAGTTGGTCTGAAAATCTAATGTGCTAATTTTCTACTTCTCATTTGATCAAAGAAACAGATTTAAAATAAAAATTAAAACTCCCTGTAATCATAATCTGCACCAGAGGGAAGGAGGCTGCCTGACAGCCTTTCTGTGTTTCTTTGAGAATAATCATTAACTACCAACCACAGACAGTGCTCTAGGAAATGGAAAGGGTGTGTGTAAGCTCTAAGACATGAGGGGGAGCCAAGAAAACAACAGTCCCTGTGCGCTGTAACAAGTGTAACATGCAGCTGTACTCAGCATCAGGTGCACTGTGAAGTCTCTGATGGACATGCCTTTTAGGGAGGCATGGACCAGGATTCTTAAAGAGACACTTGAATCAGATTGAGCAACTCCATCAGTGTTAATGAACTTATGCCACAGTAACAAACACATCAGGGCTCTGTTGACTTAGAACACGCACAGAAGTCTATTCCTCTTTCACACTCTCTATCTAATTCTGGTTGGCAAAGAACTACTCCTCAGTGTGGCCACTGAAAACATGGGTGGCAGACTCCATCTCCACAGGAACTACTACTCGCTCTTCTGAAAACTTCTGCCAGAAAATGTCTGTCTGATGCATTGCACATCTGCTTACAACATCTTGGAAAATGTGAGTCACATATCCATCTAATTTAAAACGGGTTGTTAGAGAAACAGCCTACCAAGTACCTGACAGTAGAACAAAATATTCACTCATGAGTAGCCCTAAGCATCTCCAGTTCTAAGGATGCAGGAAACCATGCTACATAAAGGGAGGATGAGTATACAGTGTGACTGGACAGTCACATCTGATGGACATGTGCAGTGACATACACACCAGATTGGGGCATATGGTGATGAACCCTGGGCATTAGAAAACACTTGGGAAAGCAGAGTGGAGCCGCACTGGTAAGAACCTCCTCAGCAAGCTGGAGTTTAGACTCAGTAATAGAAAGCCCAGCTTCAAACCTTTCAACAGAGCCTGTACACTTTCTAGGGGCAGAACTGTGAGCTGAACAGGTGTGAGAATATAGATTGCACACTGACTGGAGGCCCTGAGAAGTTACAGCCATGGAAATTGCAAGAGGTATAGAGCTCTTTCACCCTGACTAGAAAAACCACAATTTTCCCTGTGGCTTGAGGGTGACAGGGGATTTGTCTTCAAATTAAAAGCAAATTGCTTATGTTATTACTTATGTTAAAGGTACTCTAGGGACCATTAGATATCCCATTATCCCATTATTATCTTAAAGTGAACCATGTAGAACCAAAGATTATTAGAATTCCCATGGAGAATTTGTTGGGCCATCTCCTATTGTGTATTCAATGTCTGGCTTATCAGCAACTTTTGTGAGGCTCATATGGCAAAGTCAAGGCTTTTTCTATTCTCTATTCAATGACCAGAAAGAGTAGAGGTATAAAAATAGAAAACGTAGCAATAATTAACATAGCTCCAACAAATATCGATGAGGGATCTCAAATACAAACTCACTGTGGCAACTGAACACAAGGAGACTTTGTCATCTTCTATTATAAGCCAAGTTATATATAAAGATATATACATGAATACCCAAATCTATTTCCTCATACACTTATTCATCCACTCAGTCTTGGAAAAGTTTCTCAATGGATCTCAATGTGCAAACCAAATGCTCCAAGAAAAGCTCTAGCACTTCAGGAGAGTATGGAATTTGGGTCAGAGCAAGGCAGAGGAACAGCACGCGACCCTTCCCGGATCTCAGTCACACTCCAGCTGTAACCTTATCTGTAGGTTGTATCCAGAGCTTCAAGTTGAGGTTTCCGGGCGGGGGGGGGGAGAAAACTCAAAGCAAACCCCGATGGAGATGGAAAGGGTGCAGCCCCTTTATGTACCAACACACATAGCTTTAGCCCTATACACAGCACAGCTGGCCTCCCGCTGTGGATGAGCAGAAGGCTGCAGGCCTAGGAAAAATCCTTAACATAGCTGTGCTGCCTCCCTCAACAGTATCCAAAGGACCAGAAATCGTAACAGACATTGGAGTTAGGACTCTTCCTTTCAAAAGCCTGGAGGTAACTATGTGAAACATTACAGGGGTCTGAAGGTCTCACAGGAGCAGAACTTAGTCAGAGTTATTGCTGTTAGTGTGGCAGCTGGGGTGCTTAAAGCAATTTCTACTGTAATTGACTCAGGTGCATTTATTGAACATCGAATGTGCCAGAGAATAATGTGCACAGTTTAGAGAAATCAACAGAATGTCAAAAAGCCTTTTACCCTGGAAGCTTTGCCTATAATCTTGGCCTTGCCTCTGGTGGTGTTAACCTATGCCTTTTTCCTTATAACCAGCCGCTTTTGGGGACACACAGGCACACTGGGTTTTCCTTGCTCTGATCATAATCCCTTTTGCCACAGAAGTAAATACTAAAATGCCCATGGGTGCTGTTTTCCCTTGACTCTGCGTCCAGCATAAGTGATAAAACAGAAAAGCGTTCCTCACGTTGTTCCAAATTCCAAGTAGTATTAAAAAAGAAAAGGTTTCAATAAAATTGGTGGTGTGGCCAGTTTTCGTGGCAATACAATCTTTCCCGCTGCATTCCAGCATGCTATCTACCTGTCATGTGCTCTGCCCACAGAACATCACTGCCGAAAAGTGGAGAAGTTCAGGGTGTGTCCACATATAGCCTGCCCCCAAACTACTGACACAAGTGGTACCTCATTCAGGGCTCCTTTGCCCTAGGACTTAGATCTTCCTCCTGATAGTAACCACACCTCTGGAAAGGCCTCGAAATTATTTTCCACATCTGTAAAGATCACCACTTCCTTTTAAAGAGCAAATAGTTTCAGCCCCACAAACCAGGAACAGCATAAAAGAAGGAAGAAAAATCAGGAAACTGCCAGCAAAATCAGCTTCTTGAGTCAGGATCCAAATATTCCAGTTTCACAGTACACATAAAACTTGTTATTGCATTGCAGTGAGAAAGTTGCTTCCAGAGGCCCATCCATTTTCTTGTTTCAGTGTACAAATATCTTAATACCCGGGAGTCATGGTTGCCCTCCCACCCCACCACAGATATGCAACCATTAAGCTCCAGGTGAGACAGATTTTTATATTAAGAAGAGAAGGTTATTCCTTCACAAAAGAAGTCCATTTCCTCACATAGATTAAAGTTGGAAGACTGGCTCTCCCTACCCAGCCAACTCCCCCAACCCTTCTCAAACTAGTGTTTAGTGTGCAGGAGTTTATCTGGTACTCAGACAAAAGTCACACCAGAGGTCCTTTGATCAGCCTCTTTTTGGAGGTGAGAGATGAATAAGCACTTCAGCAGCAGCTGATTGCAGCAAAACTCTTGGCTCTGGATAAAGTTTTCCCTAGCATCGTTTTCTGGACTGATGTAAAGTCCAGGTTGACAAATAAGAAATACAGTTGTATTTCAGAAGCCAAAAATCCTTTCATAGACTATAATAAAATATGATTTAGAGATGGATATTTCCATTCAAATTAAAACACTGCCACACATTTGTGTCAACAGTGAGCCACATACACACAGTGGTTCTCTAAGATTTTAAGGCAATGTAGAAGCGCTGTAGCCCCTGGCATCTGGGTCTGCATAAAGTTCACATGGGTTGTCCATGTTCATGACCAAATGGCCCAGTAGGGCATGTGTCTGAGTGTATCCTGTTCCTAACCTACAGAAGATCAGTTTCCCTCCATAAAGTGTGAAATGGGACTATTTAAGAATGGGCTCTGAGCCATGCTATGCTTTCTATTTGAGTTTTATCAGAATTTGTTCACTTTTATGAAAATTATTTAACTTGTGTATTTATTTGGGGATAATTATTCATTTTTAACAAGTGAAGTATGCTTTTGAGGAAAGGAAATTTATTTTTTAATTTCTCAAAAGAATATATTTTGATGAATTACTGCCACTTTTACTTTTTTTCTTCTTAAACTCAATGGCTATTCCTTCATTCACTTTGTTTTATTTGTTTTGTTTTATTTTGTTTTGAGACAGTCCATTACCATGAATCCCTGACTGGTTGGCCTGGTCTGGAACTCACTAAGTAGACCAGGCTAGCCTCAAACTCACAGAGATCTACTTGCCTCTGCCTCTTAAGTGCTAGGATCATAGGCCTGTTCCTGAACTCAGTTTAGTTGACACCTGAAGAGTGATCCCTCTACCTTAAATTTTCTGATGGGAAAGCAATTATATTGTAAATACTGTTTCAATTATCCCCACAAGCTTTGTGAATGTCGAGCTTCTGTTGCTGAACACCCCCGGCAAAGGCATAAGAACTGAGGGGGACAACATCACAGTCAGACTTTAGCAGCTGGGAAACAGCACCGGGGTGTCTGGCTTCTACTCAATCAGCACATGGTCTGGCTGCTTCTGACTGAACTGATCAGTTCCACAGACAAATCGTCCACTGCGGACACAACAGTTTAAACAGTCAAATTCCTTCACTATTATCATGTATGTTTTTATCAGCGAAGGATCCCCAAACTTTAATTATAAGTATTTCTTTTACCAATTAATCACAATTGGTCAACTTTAAGAGGATACTGAACCTGTGATAATTGAACCGTTTTGTCCTTTTTGCTTTATTTCAACAAAATTGATCAAAGAAAAATTTTTGCATTTACACAATGCATTTTGATGACTCACGGCCCTCCTCAAGACTTTCAACTCCCCTCTCCCAAGAGTCCCACCAACATGTCCCCCTCCAGACTTCATGCCTTTCTATTTTTCTTTCTTACTTTTTATATTCCTCTACACCCTCATTTTTGAGCAGTGAAATCAATCAAGAAATTGGTGCTTGGTGTATAGGAGCAGACAGGCTTAAGTCACAAAAAATATTAATTACAGTCTGACTTAGACAACATAGAAACACTTAAGAGGAGCTGCAGAGACCTCTCAGTGGCTAAGAGCACTGCACACTCTTCCAGAGGACATAGGTGCAATTTCCAGCACACACATGGTGACTCACAACCATCTGTGTAACTCCAGTTCCAGGGACTCCAATACCCTCTTCTGGCATCTTCAGGGACTGTAGGCATGTGATATACTTAGATACTTGAAGGCAAAACACACAGGCACATAATAAAATGAAAAAGGCATTAAAATAGTCATTTATATATTATCTCAACATCAAGTAACTTTATAACTGTTATGTATAGATAATAACATATGTAAAATATAATAATCTAAATATTTATTCTAGCAAAAAACATGCAAAAAGGCTGCTGTATTCATATGTTAACTGGCATAAATATGCTTGTATTTTATGAAATATAAATTGCAATTTTTAGCCGTTGAAGAGACCCAGTCAGCTTTGTAGTTATGTCGCCTTCCCTTACAGGAAATGAAAATGTAACGTCTGAGGAAGACAGAAGCTATTAATATGATCCAGGCCACCAATGCTTCTCAGTATAGACCTGATGCTCCTGGCCAGTGTCACACAATCTTGCTTGTATCACAAAAAACGGAAGACTCACTTGACAGATAATTTTGTTATAATTTAATAACATGGCCTTATCCTTATTTAGGGAGTGGATAGAGTCAAGACAAATGGGGATTCAGAACCTAGGCAAGCTTATTTTTATTTTTGTCAGGGATTCATAATCCCAAATTTAAAACTGAAAACTAGGCAGGGTAGTTTCTCTAGTGATGAATAAAGAAAGGAAATCAAATTTCCTTTAAGGGGTCAAAAAGGACCCAACAAAACAAAAAGGACAACAACAAAAGGCCCAACTCTTTCCAGATGACCACCAAGCACAAAGGACAGTGAGGTTGCCTATACCATGTGTTCTCTTACCACAGCTCCTGGCTGGGGTCTATATCTGCCTGGAGGAGACCCCATCCTCGAATTCTCACAAAGACCCTCCTCTGAAAGGACTGCCTGGAGGACTCTTGGAAATAAAACCAGCACATAAGAGGGTGAGGTGATGTGAGTCTCCTCCAGAGGGCAGCTCAGAAACAGGCAGAGACTCCTTCACAGGCCATGCCTCCATGCTTGAGTCTCACCATCAGGAGATGATACTAGGACTGCTTGTTCTCCTGGTTTTAAAAGTTGTCTCCAGTATTTTCAAAGCTCCTTTGTAACAATAAATCTTTCCGCCAGCTGCCCAAGCCTCACCACCACATGGATGCCCAAAATAACACAGAGAGGTTAATATTATTTACAATACTGCTTGCCAATGACTAGGATTTCTTATATGCTAGCTCAGTCTTAATTATCAACCATAACTACTAATCTATATATTTTATAAGGACTTATCTTATCAAGGACGCCGGCTGTATGCATCCTCTCTTGTTGGGATCACATGGCGACTCCACAGAGAAGAGAGGAGGAGGAAGAGAGTGATTTCCTGCTTGTCCCTGCTTATATTCTGAGTCTGCCTGCTATGTCACTTCCTGCCTGGATCACAAGACTTCTCTTGACTACATTTCCCAGAATCCTCCTTCTCTCCTGGTCCCATCTATCTTGCTTTCCTATTGGTCAACAGTGCTTTATTTATCAACCCATAAGACAAAGATATACACAGAAGGACTTCCTCCATCACTCCTTCTTCTATCCCCTTCATCTTGAACTTGGAGCAGATTCAATACAGGCTCTGCTACCCAACAAGGTGTGAAAACGTCAATTTATGACTGTCAGGGCTAAATCACAGAGACAACTTCTGCTTAACATGGTCTCAGATCACTCCCTGCGGAGGGAAGCCTGCTGCCATACTGTGAGAGAGACAGAGTGGTCTGTGGATGGAGCACATGACAGAAGCTAAGGTTTCTGCCAGAATGTCAAACAGTTTGCCTGAAAAGACTTCAGATGACATATACCCCTCAACCCCCATACCTCCCACCCCACCCTACTCCTGCCACCTTCAGTGTGTAGACTACAGGCTTACAGGAAACTGTGCCTCCCTCTCATCTCCACCTCAGAAAATACAGGAATACTTTGTTATAAGCCATTAAATCTGGAGCATTTTATTAAGAAAAAAAGGGGACAGTGAATACAGATACATATAAAACTGACTTAGGGACACTACTGCAATGTTGTCCATAATACCAGAGTAAAAACTTTAAACATCCAATACCAAAAACTGATTAAAGTATTGACATGGGGCTATTCATAAGATGAAGAGTAAGAGGTAAGATGATGTACTAGCTATGATTCAGTAACAGAGGAGCTGATGGTATTAAATGAAAGAGTAGTTAGGAGTAATAATCCTACAAAAATATGTCTAAGATCTATGTGTTCATAAAAGAGAATAAAATGTAGGAGTTGTTTTCTTTCTGTGGATGGCATATTTTAAATTTTCATTACTGGACTGTCGTTCTCCAATCTTGTGCAATAATATCCTTGGATCAAGACTTAAAAAGTTGTCAAGATAGAAAACTGCGAGTGGAAAGTTCAACAGTTGGGATAGTGCAGATATTCTCTGATGCTGGGCTTCCTTTCTCATGTCTAGTGCCCCCTAGCTAGCTGGGGGCTTACTGTTCCCACAAATGACCTCATTGAATCTTTGACTGAAAGTTGTTCCTTGCATGAGCTGGAATGTTTTTTCTGTAGTTCCACTGGATGTTTCTGAGAGGGGAAATGCTTTATAAGTAGTAATATATGAAGGTCCCAAGGAGAGTTTCATCTCTGTATTCTATATAGAAAACCCCTTTCTGTGGAGCACACAGTCCTAACTTTCATAAATGCAGTGCATTGCCAAATACAAATTACCCTTTTCCTCATTTTTACCCCAACTGCAACTTAATAATTATAATTATTAACACTTATGTAGTCTTTTTAAAAATTATATGCAAATAAAGAGTTTAACTTTAGTTATTTAAAAAATGTACTATATCAAGAGTTGGGCCCTCAGAACCTATATGTTTAAATTTTATTTTCAAATGATTATAAACCTCATGCTAAACTGTGAAAAAAAATACTACTTTTGAAATGTAAAAGTTATTCACTCACACATACTTTTAAGGATTTGGCCTAGTCATCTGGCCTCTGGGCTCATGGTTCATGAAGGCCTACCTGGGCATTCCCACACAATTGTATCACAAATTTTGTGATACTCCTTTCATCCTAGTCTTTCCAACCAACCCCAAGTCAGTGCAATCAGTGCTGAGTGTGATGACTTTCTCCTGGGATCCCAGCACTCAGGAGATGAGGCTGATGAGGTTACAGTGAACTTAAGGCAAGCCTATGTTACAGAGTGAGACCCTGTCTCAAAAAATCAAAAGTAACAACCAAAAAGAAAGGAAAGGAAGGGAGAGAGGCGGGGGGAGACAGAGGGTGAGAGAGAGGGAATAGAGAATATCACTGTTTTAGGTTAAGCAGAGGAGGTCAGGGTCAGAGAGGGACCTCAGCTTTCTGCCTCACACTAGCTATTGGGAGGGATCAATAACACCATCATGTATAGGCCACCTGTGTCACACTCACCGGACTCTCTGAGGGGAAGCCACTGGAGTAGGTGACATAGCTTAAAATACCTAAACATATTATCATAAGTGGTTTACTTTGTCACTTACATACTTGGAAAAGATGTCTGGTTGGGCTATGGAGATGGCTCAATTCTTGCTTCATTTCACAAGTATTAGGACCTGAGTTTGGTCCCCAGGACCTACATTCAAAAGCTGATGTGACAAAGCACCTGCAACATCAGTACCAGAGAAGCAGAGACAGCAGGATCCCTGATGCTTTAGCCAACCAGTCTAGTCAATCATCAAATGCCATGTTCAGTGAGAGAATGTCTTAAAGGTAGAGATGGAGGAAGCTACATGCTATCGATGTCATACACGTGTACAAACACAAGGACATGCTCTAGCACATAAAAAAATCATCATATGTACAAGAACAACCCCACACATGATGTCTAGTTAAGTAGTTAAACTGATTTATTTGGGGATATTCGATACATAAAAAAGAATGAGCTATCAGACATTTCCTAGAAGAGTATACATAATCTAGTAAGTTAGTTAACATCCACCAGTACCTTTTGTGTACCATTCATGGTTCACTGTTTAGTAAATTTCTCTAAGTCACAGGCTATTGTGCGAGAATGAAGTCGAGCTGTAGTCCGTAAGGTTAAGATACCTTTATTCAAATAAACACCAGCCAAACGCAAGCCAGAGAGTGCCCAGAGGCAGCAGGCTAGAGAGGCAGAGAGGGACCCCCACGTGTCTGCTGCCCCCTTAAGAACTCCCCAGGTATCATCCTGAACCTCCCCTGACCACGCCCTGGCAGGCCTAGTCAAGCACGCCTGTACCCAGCTCCTAGGAGGCGGGGCTACAGTGTCTCCATACAATGGGCTTTTCCACTGTTTTTATTTTGTTCTGCTTTTTAAAATTTGACAAGCTAACATGAGACTAATGAGTGCATTTGCATGCTATGAAAGAGCTTGTAAGTAGTTTGAGCCAACAATAGTATCTCAGAGGAACCTCGTATTGCTTTTTGGGCTGACTATTGATGAATCATGGATTTAAAAAGATTAGGAAGCATTACCCTAAAGACAGGATAAGAAGTTTCTGGTTTAAGGTGTGAGGTTGAAAAGAATTTCCTACTGTTTACCTTAGGAGGACATGTTCAAAAGCCTTATGTGAATTAAATGATTTAATCTGAATAAAGACCCTCTCATTAAGGTACTTGGCAGACTGGAAAGTTAACATCATAGGTGTTAAATATGTTACTGCTGGTCTCCTGTGGAGTAGGAGGTGGGGGCAGAGCTTGAACCCAGTGAGCATGGCTTGTCATCCAATCCTCTATAGTGACCCATCAAAAATGTTAAAGCTGTAAAAATGAACAAAAAGAACATCATGGAACACCAAATAAAGAAAGATGGCATCTGCCACCAGGAAATGTAGTTGGTTCTGGAATGGTGTTTGGCTCAGTACCCAGCGGTCCACTCTCCCAGAAACCATGGTGGTGGGCTAACAAAAATCTGAGACCTCTCATAAAAACTCCCAATAAAGGAGGAAGGAAACAGTCAACTTTATTGCCCTAGTCATCTTCTGACAGACAAGTAGTGAAAGGGATCAGCAGAAGAAGCAGGCAGGTCTGGAGAATAATGCCAAGACCAAGGGCACCCGCAGCACTGTGGGTGCTTAAGAGTACAATCAAAACGCAGAGTGTGGAAATGGGAACTGGGAAAGGACAGAGGCGGCAACACTGTATAATCTATTCAGATTTACTAAGAACAAAGATTCGTTCTAGAGGGCTAGAATGGACTGAGAGGTCTTGGGTTGACCCCCAGCATCATAAAAAGAGAGCAACCAGCAAGTAGAATGTAGGCATTGTTAAGGAAGATTAAAAACATAGCACAGTGATTGGAGCATGACTCAGTAAGTAAAATGGCAGCTGTGCCAGCATGAGGACCTGTGTTCAGATCCCTAGCACCCGTGTAAAAGGCAGGCACAAAAGCATGTGCTGGTAATTTCAGAACTGGGACGTATTGACCAGGCAGCCTATCAAAACCAATGAGTTCATGGCTAACGAGAGACTCTTTCTCAAAACAAGTGAAGGGAGAGTGAGGAAGATAACAGACATCAACCTTTGGTCTCCACTCCCACATGTGCACACACATACATGTGCACACAACCATACAAACACAATGGAGTCATTAAAACAATGAGATCAATAACAAAGTCAGGATACACAGAGAGAAAGTGGGGTTGTGAAGGAACTCGTGTCCAGCTTTCTACAACAAAGGATCAAGTCTACTGTTTACAAGGATTTTTTAAATCTTGTGGCTCTGCCAATTTTTAACAAGAAATCATTTGTTACATTTGTTTAGTATGTGTGTGCACGCGAGTGTGTGAGTGTGTGCTGCAAGCTTTCTCCTGTGCAGCACACACACAGAAGTCAAAGGACAACTTGCTGCAGTTGGAGCTCTCCTTCTGCCATGTGAATCCCAGGGGTACAACTCAGGTCTGCAAGCTTGGCAACAAACACCTTTACATGCTGAACTATCTCACAGACCCTGGTGTGTTTTTTAAAGCTTTTTTTTTTAATTGTTGAGTATTTATAAAAATTTCAAGATATAGTATTTTCTGAGATATAGACCTGAACTATAAAATACCTAAGTATGTATGTTCATCTATTTTCTTCCACTTCAGCTCTTCTTTTTCTAATCGTGCCAAGTTAAATTTTATGCGTTTATAATAACACAAGCTGCTGTAGTATTGCTGCGTTTCGATGGAAGAACTGGATGTCTACTTGTTTCCAGTTATTTGTACATTTCCGCTAGTCCCAACCTAACAGTTGTGTGGAGACAGGAGATGTGAGAGTTTTGTTTTATTTATATCCATATTTTCTGCACTGATTTGTAATCAAAGGAAATAAATATGCATCACGTTTAGATTTATTTATTTTTATTTTATATGTGTGAGCAGTTTTGGTGCATGCATTTACGTGTGCCATGTTCATGCTTGGTGCTCGGAGGCCAGAGGGGGCATCAGAGCCACTAAAATTGGAGTTTCAGGTATCTGTGAACCACCATGTGGGTGTTTAGAGCCTCACTCGGGTCCTCTGAAAGAGCTGCCAGTGTGCATAATGGCTGAGGAATCCAGGCTCAATGTGCATCATTTTAAAAAAAGCCCGGGGGCGAGGGTGTATGATTAACTGAAGGGCACGGAAAAGGAAAAGAAGGGAAGCCATGTGGGAGGAAGGGAGGAACCAAAGAAGGAGAGGCAGGGGGGTGGCGGCGTTAAAACTGGCACTTGCTAGTGGGAGAAATGCGACACGACATGCTTTTCTGTTAAAGGAGCCTGGAGACGAAAGGATCGTTGAAATATGGGGTTTACTGAGCCATGACAGATGCCAGCCAGAAAATGACCAAGTCCTGGGACAAGTTCCCACAGCTACCAGCCAGCAGGGCTAGTCGGCAGTTAGAAATAGATCCAGTAGAACTAGACTGGGTGCATTTTTATAATGAAGATTCTGGGAAGAGAGGTAGAGCTGCTTACAGGGAGACTCCACTGGCTGTGGGTACGAAAGATAGAACAGGGCAACACTGAGGGATCCAGGAGTAGGAGAGTGGTCCATTGGCTGGGTGGAAGCAGAGTGCAATGACCCCTGACGATCCATCACTGGGCTTCCAGTCTAAGGCTCCAGGTTGTTGTTTGATTGATGGGCTTTTACCTTTTGTAACAAAGTCTCATTGTGTAGCCCAGATTGGTTTTTGAACTCACTACCTACCTGTCTCAGCTTCCTAGATGCTGGGATTACAGAAATGTGCCACCATAATTTCCAGCTTGAGGCAGTTTTAACATGCATTTAGGAAGACTGAATGATTTTATTTTTGCCAATAAAGTTAATTGGATCTCTATCAAGTCCCTCCTCCATTCTCTGGCTCTTATAATTAAATTTAGGACATCTCGGGATTTATCTCTCATCGATTTTCTGTGTGCTTTTGTCCACTTACAAGCCCATTCTATGAAAAATGAGAGAGGAATCGCAAACTGTAAATATAACTGAAATTCTTTTCCTCATAAAATCAGGGTAATGTGTAAAACCTCCACACCGGTTGGAATGATCTATGATATTCTAGAATGCCAAGGGCTTCAGACCTTTTAACTAAATCCCCTTGTCCCATCTCATGCACTCTTGTTGTATATAAGTTATAATGTCTGCTTTTCCTACTATCCCAACTTCTATGACTTCCATAGATACTGCTAGAAAGTTCTGGAATTTGAGCCTAAAGAATTCTTCCCTTCAAGAACACCCAGAATGAAATAAGACAATGGAATCCTGGGTTCCCTTGTGGCTTGTGCTGAGTTGACAGGGCAATGAAAACCAGCAAGTACATGTTTCAATTCATGTATTAACGACCAGCATGTAAGTAAGCCAGCTAACCAAACAGGAACAAGAGTCTCAGGGGTGTCTCTCCTTCCCCTGTCTGGCTAGGGTTGGGAGTCACAGGCTGTACAGAGCAGGTCATGTGCTTTCTCCCTTCCTGGAGTATCACGGAGAGTGTCGGTGTGAAATGATTGTTTTTATGCCTTTAGGAGACTCTTGCAAAGAGCCAGCAGAGTGAAAATGTCAAAGCAAATGATTAATATCACAGTCAGAATACAGACTGAGTGAAACACTCCTTGTTTCCTGATATTTACTTCTTTCTTAATACCTGCCATGCTGTGCTCTGGCACTCCCACAAGCTTGCTGAGGCTTTAACCTCAGCACCGTGTAGCTGCTCAAAGGAACCCAGAGATAGGAGAGTGGCATAGCAGGACTTACTTGTGTTTTGTTTTGTTTTGTTTTGAATTCCCAGTATAAAGTCATACTTTGGTTTGGTTCTGAATTTACTTTCAAGTAAAAACTACTTTTGCTTACCAAAAAAAAAAAAAATCATTTGATGCAGTCTCTTTTCTGTTACTGGTTATGTTTGATGCACACTCTTCTCTGTTACTGGTTGCATGACAGTTGTTGATGGACAATTGTCACCGACATAATCAGAAGGGGAAACTTGGACAAGAATGCTGAGTTCTACTTCCTAACCCCTGCAATTGCCCTTTTCATACAACAGCCCTTCTTATATGCTTAGTAGCCTCCCCAACCCTGGTATTCTAAGCATGTGACACTAACCCTCTTTTCATGTGGGCCCTGGGGATCAAACTCATGTCCTCGTCCTTATGTAGTAACCATCCTACTGACTGAGTTATCTTCCCATTACATTTCAAGATGCCAACAGGAATTTCAAAATGCAGTGAAGCTCGGACGTTGTCTTATGTCAATCACAGATATCCTCTCCTTCCTTTTGCTAGTAACTAGTCTGGACTGGGCATATGATCCAATTAGTGACTATTTATGGACCCAACTATAGCCAAGAGAGTTAAAGACATCCCTATTACAATAAATCTTTCCGCCAAAAGCCGCCGAGCCCCATCGCCCACCCCAGTTAGGGCCCAAATGAATACACAGAGAGACTTGTATTAGGTTTAAAGCTGCTTGGCCAATGACTAGGACTTCTCATCTGTCAGCTCAGTCTTAATTATCATAAATCTATATATGTTATAAGACTTATCTTTATAGAGGATGCCTTTTGTTGGCACCCTCTCTTGCCAGTGGCTCACATCCTGCATCTGGAGGAGGAAGGGGGAAAAAGGGACCCTTCCTTTTTCTGCTTGCTTATATGAGTCTCCTTGCCATGTCACTTCCTGCCTGGATCACCACTTCTCTACTACATTTCCCAGAATCCTCGTTGACTCCTAGTCCTGTCTAACTTGCTGTCTCATTGGCCAAACAGTATTTCAATAATCAATAAGATAAACATACAAAGAAATACATTCACCATCACAGCCCCTTGATTCTAGAAAACAAATGCACTTCCCAGGTGTAGATCTTGAGCTTTATTTAGTAATAGTGTCTTTCTGAGGCTCTCTTTCCCTATGTGTGAACTGTTGAGTGAGAAACAGCAGCTACCAGACTTCAGGAGGCAGGACATAGGTCTCAAGATAGGAAAGAATACAAAAGGAGGATGAGCCAGCATCCAGGGCTATGTGTCAATGTAACCGAAAGCTAGCTTTCAGCCTTCCCTTGTCTTTGTGGAGTGAAATAACCATATGCCTTTATTACCTAACGCACAGCTAGCCTGTGTATTCTGTCACTGCCTCCTGAGTATCAATAGCAAATAACTACCCAATCACTGTTAAGAAATAAGCCTTATATTTAACAAGTCTTAGAAATCCAGAGTTCCCAGAACAAAATACTCACAGGTATCACATGTTTACAACATGGAGAAGGCAGAGGGGAGAAATGAGTTGGAAAGGCATGTGACTTGCAGTCCCTGAAAACATAAAGCGACTCACTCTCTCCCAGGTGAGGATGTGCTCAGTGAAACAGCAGTCCTCTGGTTCTTGCTCTTACATCAGCAACTTTCTTGGCACCACAAATCAGTTGCCTATTTCCTATCAACCCAGATTTGAGGTGGATCAGAACTTAACCTGAGCACAAACTGAGCCATCCTCTCAGTGCCATTTAGTCAGTTCTCCTTCCCTGCGTCCTTGCCAGCAAAGATAACTCAACTCCTTTGACTTCAATTTCCCCCCTTTTCCCTGAAATAAAACTGCAAAAACAAACAAGCAAACAAACATATAGACAAAAACAAAACAAAACAAAAAAACTAACCTCTTCTCTATTCTTTCATTGCTTGTACACTGTATACGCCTGGCCTTCTGTCTCGGTTTTCTTGGCTGAATTGCCTTCCCTTTGCACATTGAAATCAGATAACTAGAGTCCTCTCAGGACCTCTCCAAACAATTTCTGAAGCTCAATACAGATCCCTGCCAGTTTTTGTCCTCAGCCTTATTTTTGGTTTTATATCTCTTCCAGTGGGTGAAGCCCTGCTTCTTTTCCTCTAACAAGGTCTGTTTTGTCCTATTCATGGGTGATGGTTGATTTTTAAAAATTTCTGTATTTCCAAGAATCCTCCATATTGCATTATATGCTGCTGGTGGTTTATTTCACACACTATTTTATTCCTTTTAGGATCTACTGAGTCAGTAGTAATCCTAAGCTTCTTGTTAAGAACGGAAGGTTGCTGGAGAGATGTTTTAAGAGCATTTGTGGCTCTTGCAGAGGACCTGGGTTCAGCTGCCAGCACCCACATGGTGGTTTATAGTCATCTGTAACTATAGTTCCAGGGGATAAGATGCCATCTTCTAGCCTCTGAGAGCACCAGGTACCCATATGGCACACATAATACATACTGGCTGTCTTAGTTAAGGTTACCATTGCTGTGATAAAACACCATAACCAAAAGCAACTTGTGGAGGAAATGATTTATTTCATCTTTCAACTCACAGGTAAGCCCAACACTGAGGGAAATCAGGGCAGGAAGTGGAATACTGTTTACTGGCTTACTCCTCATGGTGTGCTCAGTTTGCCTTCATATACAGTCCAGGATCACCTTCCAGTGGTGACACCAATCACAGTGGGCTCATATGGTCTATATCGATCATCAATCAAGAAAAGGACCTACACCTCTGATGGGTTGAATGGAAACATAATACAGTAGAAGTTTTGATGTGGGATGTCCTTCTGTACACTGTGAATATGTGTTGCTTTTATTGGTTGATAAATAAAATCTGTTTTGGCCAATGGCCAGGCAGAATATGATTAGGTGAGAAATCCAAACAGACTTAAGGAGAAAAAGAAGGTGGAGTCAGAGAGATGCCATGGAGCCTCCAAAGAGTAAGATGCCAGAACATTTCTAGTAAGCCATGGCCAAGTGGTGATGCACAGACTAATAGAAATTGGTTAATTTAATTGTGAGAGCTAGTCAGTAATATGACTGAGCCATTAGTCAAACAATCATAATTAATATTAAGCCTTAGAGTGGTTATTTGCAGACTGGTAGGTGAGACAAGAAACCTCCAACTACAAAGTTTCACAAAATATATACATATATGAAAGAAATCAAAATGTAATTACTAAGTAACAGGGGAGACAAAGCCCCAACCAGAAATCTCTCACAACTAAATGAAGCCTCTAATGCCAGTAACGAGTTACATCTAATCAAGTTGTTCCCCTTGGGAGCCCCAAATAACCCAGGGCCAAGGCTATAGATTGTTTTCTACAAACTGAGGATAAGATCCTATTGCTGAAGAGAACACCCAATACATTGAACAGTGATAAGCAAAACTGGTGCCTACCTAGAGACTTTCCCTCTAATGACTAGTACTCATGATACTGGAAGAGACTCTGCACACTACCAGAAGAGAAAGATAGACACCAAACCAGATGTAAACCCTTCAATCTACAATGGTAACCTGCCTGAATGATATACCAGTAAAATAGTGGCACAAAAGCTATGGGTGTAACCAATCACTATCTGACTGGATTTAATACCCACTCCACGAGATGCAACCCATGCCCCATAGTGCTTGGGTGACCAAGAAACTGAGACTACATAGGCCACGAACTCCTGAAAACCAAATACTAACAATCTGCCAAAGGAACATCGCAATAAAATTACTCCTAATGATATTCTGCTAATGCATAGATAAGTGTCTTGCTCAACCATCATCAAAGTAGCCTCCCCCTACAGCAGATGGGAAGAAATACAGAGACCCCTGTTTTAGTTAGGGTTTCTATTTTTGTGAAGAGACACCATGACCACAGCAACGCTTACAGAGGAAAGCATTTAATTGGATGGCTTACATCATCATGGTGGGACATGGTGGCATGCAGGCGACATGGAGCTGGAGAAGGAGCTGAGAATTCTTGATCCCACAGGCAATAGGAAGTATGCTGCTCAATGTGCTTGAGCATAGGAGACCTCAGAGCCTGACACCACAGTGACACACTTTAACAAGGCCATATCTACTTCAACAAGGCCACTCCCTATGAGCGTATGAGGGCCAATTACATTCAAAATACCACAAGGACTCATGTTTCATCTTCTTCATGTGCTAGAGTGCAAAACTCATCAATAAGCATTAAGCTCCTGTTTGTTTTCATTCTTCCCTCCGTGCTTTCGCTAAAACCCTTCCCTTGCTATACATTGCTCTCTGCTTCTTTAGCCTCTTATTATTCTGCATGAGCCAGGTCTATACTCTTCCCTGAGACTCAGCCTTATTCATTTAGGGAATAATAACCCACTTTTAGCTATTAAATATTAATAGTTTGTTTTCATGATCATCTGTCAAAATAGCCTCAATGAATTCAGGATATGAGCCTTATTTACTTAGTCTTAACATTTCTAGATTCTTCCCTAGTGCCTGCTACAAAACTAGTGCTTAATAAATAAATATTTGTTTATTATATAAATATTATATAAAGGCAGTTGAGTCAGCCTTTAAAATTTTTCTGTTTCTCTTTCTCTTTAAATTCACTACCTATGTCAACATGGCCAAAACTTTTCAGAGTTAAAAGGCACTTTAGAATTCAATAGTACAATTGCTTTTATGAGTATAATAAGGACTAAAATGGTTAAGTGTAAAACTACATGAAAACTCAACTCGAAGTTCTTTGTGGAAATCAATACTAATTTATTCATTTCTTACCAAATGTTAGTTAAATGTTACACATTTGTCACATTGTCTCAAAGGTAGATTGACGTTTTGCTTCATTTTATGTAGTGTTTTTTATCAGTTATCCCAACCAGAACATTCGATCTTAAATGATGCTCGAGGTTCAAGTTATTTGGACCTTTTCATGGCCCCTGACACCTTCTCCTTCAGCCAGATCCTGGCTGCCATGCAGGGGAAAAGATTTTATTGCCTCCTTAACACCTTCTGGTTTCTCTAGGCTCTTAATTTGTTCCCCCTGGGGCAGTTCCTGAGTGAGGGCTGGACCTCAGAGTACTTTCTGCATTTGTCAATGGGGCAAATCATTTAGTAAAGCTGCCCCATCTCTGAGAGGGGCCTTTCCTGGAAAGAAAAAAAAATCCCTACCTTTTCCACACCCATTTACTAAAGAATCCATGTCCCTTTAGATGTATCTCTTCCTATATCATGTCAATCAGGATTGGAAAATTGACTTAAGCAAGCACCATTTGATGAGATTCAAGATAATAATGGTTTTCTATTGGGGGACTCCCCTCCCTCCAATTATACCAATTATTCTGACTTCCAGGTATTTTAATTGTTACAAAATGAGAAGCTTCTCATTTCCAAGATTCTATATGATTTTTTAATGGAATCTCATAAGGCTAAAAGAGTTAGAAACATTCAGGATTATTGAATTAGGCAGTCATTGGGAGAAATTAGCTACAGAAAACCTTAGTAATTCAAATTGAACTTCAGTAATTGAACTTCTGTTGTTTTAGCAGGTTTCATTTTCTGTAACATGATTATCATTATTAAGAAATAATGGAATTCTACACTTGATCTTAGCCAAGAGGCCAAGAAATGAAAAGAAAAAAAACCTGGAAACTCTTAATAAATACAAAAGAAATAAGAAAAAAAGATGAAATCACCATTGCTCAAATATTGTTTTAAGAAGCATCAATAGACATCAAAATGAAAAGGCAAAAATACAAAGAGAAACAACAGATCTAGATTATTCTGGTAGCTTCTCCTTTCCAGATACTAATCAAAAAAAGGTAAAAATCCTGAGTATAATGAAGCAGTCTGGCAATAAATCACCTTAACTAAAGAGCAAAGTTAGTAGCAGGAGAAAGGGAAGCTGCCCATGTTTTCTGAATCCTGATGCATTGAGAAGGATACAGCATCCCTAGCTGGATGCTCTCAACAAAATGCAGTATTTCAGCCTGACCCCGCACAGGGTCAGGTGAGTCCATCGGCAGCTTAGCAAATGACCAACTCTTCAAGACTATAGAGGTCATGAAGGGACCATCACAGAGTAGAGGAAACCAAACATTCATGACAATTCATGCAATATGGAAACCCTCTGGATGAGTGCAGCACTTTTGTGAGCAAGCATGTAGCCAGAGCTACTGTGTTACCAGAAGCCTTTTGACTTTGCAAGGGCCATGTGGCTACACAAGATGCTGATTTTCCTTACAGGTGGGGGAAGAGACTCTCCGTCAGAATAAAAAGGTTAAGGGAAAGGGAATCACAGAACTCCAGCCAACTAAATCCTCAGGCTATTGTTCCTTTTCCATTATTTCAGGACAGACAGGGGAACAGGTTGAAAGGCCCCAATGTTGAACTCTTGTCTGGAGCAGGTTATCTAAGTAGATAAACAGCTCCTACCTTGACTGATTACAGCTCAGCCTTTGACACCTGCTCAGATGCTCGCAGTTTCTGTCCTTATAGACTCAGCACTCAGTCCTGCCACTTACCTCACCAGCCTAAGAGTTTGATTCTTGGTGTAACCAGGGAGCCAGTGCATAGGATAGACAGTGTTCCTAGCTAACATCATTATTTCTAAACATTCATCTTTTTCTTTAATTTCCTTTTAGTCTTCTTCTTAAAAAACACTATATATATATATATATATATATATATATATATATATATATATCCATGTTTTTTCAATATAATCATTCAGATTGAAACTCCCTAATCTAAAAATCCAAAATTTGGAGCCTCAGTTGGTAAACTGCTTGCCTGGTATAGACAAAGCTCTGGTTTTGATCTCCAACACTCCCACAAACCTAACAATGTGGCATGCACCTACAGCCCCAGCATTCATGATGTAAGAGGAGGAGGATCAGAATTTCAAGGCCACCCTGAGACATGTAAGTGAGTTAGTTTGGCCACGTAAGATACTATCTCAAATAAAATAAAAAGCTCCAAATTGCAAAACACATTGAACACCTCAACTTGAGTGTCTCATGTAACATGTCACAGTAAAAACGCAGACATAAAACTATCTTCAGGCTATGTATATAAAGTGCTCTAAAATACCTCATTTATACATATTCCAAAAATCTTTGTCTACCTGAAACTGGAAAGATTTCTAGTCCCAGGCACACTAGATGAAGAACGCTGCATCTCTACCTGCTCTCTTCCCATGTCTCTCTTAAATTTCTAATGTCATCCAATTGTATCAGTCGACAGTTCATTATGCCAATTGAAATGTCTCCTTGTTTCTCTTTCGCTTGCTGTTCTTTTGACAGGGTCTTGCATGGAGAGCAGACTGGCCTACAATTCACTGTCATTCTCAGCCTCCCCAGACCTGATACTGCAGCGTATGCTACCACACTGGGCCAATTTCTGCCTTTAAAAGAACATTTGGAAGGGCTGTGTATAGATAGAGCAATAGAGCTCTTTCTGCATGCACATGGCTCTGGTAGGATCCGTAGGCCTGAAAAAGTAAAAGCAAAGAGGTATGCTTGAAGGTGTTTTTGCTTGACCTTGTGAAGTAGGCAGGCCCTGTATTCAAACAAGAAAATAAGGTTCCTGAGATGTTGACTGATGTGGCAAAGAAGCAAAACAGAACTGGGGGCACCTGAGTGCTGAGATCCTACTGGGAGAACCTAAAAGCTCCACAGGGAGGCAGTGCCCCAATTGTCATGAGCACCAAGGAGTATACAGTGCCCTGTGTGACACCAATATACCCTGTATACTACCAGTGTAGGATACAGATGTGAGTAGGACCAGGTGAAGAAGTCCCTGTCTGGCTTCTCCCAGGTCCAAAGAGTGCCATGAGACACTCAAGTGTGGGGAAAACCTAGTATTGTGGGTCACAGAAATGGGTAGCCATGTTTTTGCCTTCCTAATGGAGAAATACAGCTTCAGTGCTTTTCTCGAAAGACCATTTTTTTCCAAGACAGAAAACTCTCACAAGTATGAGAGACTATTTTTTTCAAAATATAAAAATAAAGAAAAAAGTTGCTGTTATTCCAATGCATTTGCTCTCAAAATACACAGTGATTAGAGTGAGCTACGATGCTTGGCAGGGCCTCCAGACCACCCTTAGGCTTTGTCTGTTCCATTCCTGAAGGCCCTGGGAATTCTTGGCGCTCAGCTTTCTGTTTTCACAGCTTTGTCCCAGCACCTGTCCAAAAGCAATTGGAAGGGCTTGACTGGATCTCGAGCCTTAATTTTCAGCTCCCAAGCAAGAATGTTTAGGATTTAAGGTATAATACTATATTTTACAGTGCAAGAGCTGAAGCTTTTATGTGGAATTATACCATAAAAGACATTTGGGGTTTTAGTGAAAACAGTATATTTCAAAGGGAATTTTTTCCTCTCTGCAAGAAGACAAACATAAGCGTGTATGATAACCACATGAGGAGGGAAAAGTGCATATTTGTAGGAATTTTTTTAATGTCTTGACCCCTTCGTTAGATTGGAAATGTTTCCCTATAGAGTAAATAATAAATGTTTCATCACACAACAAAAGAATTGATTAAGAAGACACTCAGGGTGTTCGCATATTTGTCCACCTCCATGAACCAAACTCTTTTCAAGTTGCCCACTGTTCCTGAATTATTCATTAATCATCAATAATAAAATTATTACATGCTAATTAATTCAGTGTGTACATGAACTGGAACCCCAAACTGTTAATGGAGTACCAGTAAAATTCTTCCAGGGTAGGCTTGCACCAAAATGGCCAGAGAAAAGGGAGCCTTTTAGAAGTTTGAAGCTTATTAGCATAGCAGCCTGGAGAAAGAGGAACTGAGTTTGGTGGTGGTCTGTCTCCATGCCTAGAACAATATAAATTAACTTTAAAATGTAAATTCCAACTTTCATGTAATGGCAACAAGGCTGGAATAGGTTCACCTGTATCATAGTGTAGAGAGCGAGGATCCACCTCCAGTGCCAAGCAGGTACCAAAGCTTCCTAAGACAGGAAGCTCAGGAAAAGGGGCACAGCAGTTCCTCAGCAGTGTGGAATGGGTGGAGAGCAAGTCTCAGGGTGGGGAATGACTGTGGTGTTGTCCTTGGAGGAAGATGTGAGACAGGTCTCCAAAAGGAACACCAGGGAACGAGAGTGAACATTGGTCACAGATACTCTCCAGAGAGCAAGAACAAGAAATTGTTTGTCCCTTCTTCTGACAGTGGGTTCTGAATGATGCGCCTGTGCATGAAAACTGCTGAGAAGAAGCTGTGTCTGGAGATTGGCTGTTCAGTACTGTAGAGATATTGGAATCTTACAGGTCCAGAAGCTAATTACCTTATTGTGGGCTAGCTTTCCGCCCCTCCCCAACAGTCGTTCCTTGTTTACTTCTGTGTTGAAATAAACATCCTGTAACTAATAGATAAAAACCTTTGTAATCTATTGACTTAGTTGACTTCTACTTAAGCTAAAACTAAGAATGTCATCAGATTCTTGGGCACCTAAAACCCAAAGGAAAGTTTCCCCCATCTTGCTGTAACCACCTCTCTGATGTACCCACCCACCACTGTATTTTAAACTTGCCTTTATTTATGACTTTCTTTTTGTTTGTTTTGTTTTTGTTTTTTTTGTTTTTGTTTTTTGTTTTTTTGTTTTGTTTTGTTTTGTTTTGTTTTTGAGATAGGGTTCCTCTGTGTAGCCCTGGCTGTCCTGGAACTTGCTTTGTAGACCAGGCTGGCCTCGAACTCACTGAGATCCTCCTGCCTCTGCCTCTCGAGTGCTAGAACTAAAGGCATGAGCCTTGTTCTGTAAACTTCATGAAACTGCTTCCACATTGGAACACAAAATTTGAGGTAACTTAAATCTATGTTTCTGGGCCACAATCACTCAAAAGGGGTCTAGGATAAACTATCTTTTTATTCATTTTTTAAGATTGTTTTTTGAGACAGGGTCTCACTTTGTACCTCTGGTTCTCCTCGAACTTGCTCTGCAGACCAGGTTGCCCTTGAACTCAGAGACTTGCCTGCTTCTCCCTCCCAAGTGCTGGGATTAAAGGTGGCACCACTCCACCTGGCTGTTCCCTCTTTGATGACAGCAGTGGTTTTTGCATTTATACACCATTGTCTAAATCAGCTGTTAACCACGACCAGGATCTTCTGAGTCTTTCCCAGAAGAGAAGAGAAAACATTGCAGCTAGTCATCCCTTGTGTTAAAAAATTTAAGAAAACAAAAGCATGTGTTTGTTCACTTTCCATAAAGTCTAAATACTGGATTAAAAACTCTCTTACAATTTTATCTTAGAGAACTATTCCCACTTAAAAAGAACAGATTTTGAAAAAGTACATCTTTAAATTTTCATTTTTTAAAAGTAAATTGTTAACATACATATCAAAAGAATGAAAAGTTTTAAAAAAAACCTCAGAAATCTATGGGACCTCCTGTAGAAGCCCAGTACTTATCCCTAGCATAGGTGTGGACTTTGGGAGCCCATTCCATATAGAGGAATACTCCCTGGAGTGGGCCTAGGCCCTATCCCAAAGGATATGAAAGACTCTGATGACACCCTATAGAAGGCCTCACCATCCAGGGGGAGCAGAAAAGATTTGTGACAGATAAGTTTTAGTTGGGGGGGGTGGATAGGGGAGGACGGATGGGAGAAGGGAAATGGGATTGTCATATAAAACAATCCTGTTTCTAATTCAAATAAAAAAGTTGGAAAAAATCTATCTGCCAATATTGTTTACAAGTTGCTTTCTTATCTTGTAAATTAAATAGCAGGAAGGGCAAAAGAGTTATCTCAAATGAATACACCTCTCCAGGCCCCCATAGCTATTCATTTGCTTCATCAAATGAACCATATTAGCTTAGAATGATCAAACAACTTAATAGAAATAACCTATTCTGCCATTTCCGTGAATATGTTCTGATTTTTACCTGCTCATATTTTGTTTAAACATAGCTGCATTAAACATTTAGCATTAAATATTCGGGAAAATTCTGACCTAACCCCTAAGGCCACAGCAGATTTAGATGACAATTTCCTAATTCTCCCCATCTCCTTCCAGCTAAAATTCCATCAGAACATGCTGGGACAAGAAAAAAAAAACATAATTGAATAGATGTTGACCCTTAAAATGTTATAATAATACATAGTTGACCACCTCTAGTATATTACAATAAGGAACAACATAAAAGAGGACCGAAATATCTACAATCTTATGTAGTCGGTGGAGAGAACACAGCCTGACTTGTAACACTGATCCAAACATAAGCTGTGGGAATGATGCCAGGCTGCTGAGAAACTCCCACTTAACTCCTGCAAAGTAGAGACCTGTGGATGGGTAGCACACACTCCAACCCCAGCCGAGGGATAGTGCCAGGCCCATAAAACTCAACCCCACAAGTTTTCAGTTTTATACTAAAAATATAAAAAGTAAACAAATAAGAACACATTAAGAAATTATGCAGAAAGCCCATTAAATGTTTAAGGGACAATAAAACTGCCACCAACTCATTAACTATTCTCATGGAAGTATTAGATCCACAGCCAAAGTTCCAAAGGTCCCCCAATTATAGAGGGAGTGAGAGAAGGAGAGGAAGAATTCTGAAGGACAGAGTTATTGAAAAATGGATGGAAATAAATCTATTTAATATTCTAAGCATTATATCAATTTGTATTATTGTATGCCATAAGGTAAATGATTCCCTTGAGAAGATGAAAGTTGAGTTGGTTAATATGAATGTCAGTACTTGGAAAATCTTTGGATTCCTTCCTTACAAGAAGCTGAAGAAGGTGTAAGCCTGAGGTGGGAGGAGAGCACATACTGTGTTCTTTATGGGGCTTGTCACCACTGCAGCTTCTTGATGAAGGGCGGTGATTAGAAAAATAAAATTAGATGATTTGTCAATGCAGCCTGCAGGGTAGAAGATAGATGCGCTGGGTACGTTAGGAAGAGCATCGGTTGGTGTGAAAACCCACACCCTCGCTTTCTTTTAGTATTAACTGGGAACCTCAAGGTGTCTTCAGTATATGAATTCGTCAGAAAGAGGCCTTTCCCACTTTCCCAGTAGGAAAAAGTGGAATCTCAGTGTTCCAACAGGTTCCAGACTCGACACAGAGTATAGACGCATAGGTCCTAGCATATGGAGACGGAGGCCTTGCTTTCATCAACTTTTCTCTGTGTCCCCTCCACTCACAGGCTATTTGGTTTTGCTAAGTTTATCATGTTAGTTATGCATATTATTTTAGCTCAAATATTTGGAAAATATAACATTTAAGCATATTCATTGGTTTGTCTACTATTCTTATAACTGATTTCAAATCATAAATTTATAATTTATTTAATTATCAAATAAAATTACCTCAACTTCTACATGTTTATGAGTAATATGGTAGATGCCTCCTCCTTTAATAGTTTCCTACTGTTCCTGGGTATGGTGGCACAGGCCTTTACTTCCAGCACTTGGGAGAGAGAAGCAGCAGGCAGATGTCTGAGTTCCAAGCTAACCTGGTCTAAAGAATGAGTTCCAAGACAGCCAGGCTATTATACACAGAGACACTGTCTCAAAAAACAAAACCAAAAAAGTATAGTCAGACACTTCTCTCTGGCCCACTAGTTTCCACATAACTACTTAGAGGCTGAATATGAATTATAAATGCTTAGCTGATAGCTCAAGCTTTATACTAACTAGTTCTGACATTTAATATAACCCATTTTCCTCATTTATGCTCTGCCATGTGTTGGTATCTTTATTAACATGAAGCGTTCATCTCCTGCTCCCTCTGTATCTGCCTGGCAACTCCTCTGACTCCACCCTTCATCATTTCATCGTTCTCAGTTTGTCTTTCTACCTAACTGTATCCTCTTCAGCTATTGACCAGTCAGCTTGTTTATTAAACCAATCATAGCAACATATATTCTCACAGTGTAAAGGAATATTTCACAGCAAAAAAAAAAAAAGAGTAATTGTTTTCCTGAATGGCTTTGCTGAGATGCCAAATAGTAAACCAGGGCTGCACTAGATTTGTTCGGATCACCTTGGCTATATGGGGAAATTATATTAGCAGTTTACCAAGCTATTATAATAATTTCACATGAAGACAAAAAAACAGTGTAATTGTAGGCAGTAACTTAATGATGGAAAAGCATACATATTTAACTCATCAAAAATATATAGGAACTTTAAATTTTTATGCGTTTAAAATGTAGCTTCAAGGAAACAAGGCAAAATTACAAAATTAAAGAAACAATAGATGCAAAATGAGCATTTTATGAGTAATGGATAGCTCTGAAATATATGCAACCTGATTAACAAACTTGACATGAAGGATACATACATAAAAATATGCATTGGTAGACATGCAAATGCACATATTCATACATGTAAATGACTATGAGAATGAAACAACTCCAGATCTTTTTCGAGAATACATGACATGTTTTGAATGGAACCATGGGAAGGCAAAACAAAAAATAATTGAGGGCCTCGATGTCACATAAACATATACAAAAGTAAAAGCTAAAAACTACATAGCTTACTGTTAATCTCAAGACAGAATGTCAAAGTCTTGAAAAATAAGTCCAAACACGGTAGCAAAAGAAAATTAGAATAGCAAAAAGGAATAAGTTATAACAAGTGTGTGATACAGGTTCAATACACACGAAAGCTGGCTCCCAGGAAGAATGGTATTGGTGGACATTTGGTGAGATTCTCACCAATGATAGTAAGAGATACAATACAATTTCAGACTGAGAAAAGGAAGAGGAACAGGATTGCATACGAAACCAACATGGAGAATTAAGATATTATAAGCAATTTCTTACCAATAACTTAGAAATAGAAATGACATAGTACAATTATCAAAAGCATTTAGCCTGCCAAAGTTTACTCAGAAATTATTAAGTTACTTGAAACATTGCAAAGGGCTGAAAAGCTTCAGCTGTGAAAACTTGTCACCAAACAATAGCTAACCAGAATGTCTGGGATCCAAAGGCTTCACCAGAAACATCTACCAAACATTTAATAAAAAACACAAAATTCTATCATATTCAAACATTCTAAGCATAGAAAAAGAGGAGCTACTTCTTAATTCATCTTCTAATCATTTCTCACTAGCAAAACAGTAGTTGTAAAATGTAACCTGAAGTTATAAAATAGTTATAAAAATATGTCCTAAAAATAAAAGCAACAAAAGTTCCATAGAGATTTTATGTAGAAAGCTGTAAAACTTTACTGAAAGACTTTTAAAGGGATCTAAATAAATGAAGGAACATACTGTGTTCACAGGCGGGGCTGTTTCCTTAGGCAGTGGCCCTTGGGAAATCAAGTAAAGAGAAAGCCACTCAGGACTGAGGTTTGTTCTCCATATATATTCCTAAGACCTAGTAAGGGAAGAATGAAAGCTTAATCCTTGGACCTCACAGTGCTGTCACAAGCATCTTTAATATTCCTTCTAGTTCTATAACCTGGAATCCAGACAGCTCCCAAATGCCACAGGTGACGTGCCTCTGGGAGCCTGAGCAGAAGAGATGGAGCAAACACTGTGAGTTCATAATGACAGCAGAGAAGACCAATTCTTGCAGTCAAGTGTTGGCCGGGGCCTCCCAAAGGAAACCAAAGCTTATGGTTTCTGCTGCTGATGCTAGACAGGTATGGTACGAGACATTTGAAAAGCGAGAAAGTCAACTTTAATCATGTTACTATTATACATCACAATAATTATGCCTTCCATATTTTCATCATCAAGAACTTCACTGTTCTCCCTCCTGATGACAGTAGAATCAACCCCAAGGCCTTATGCTAGTCAGTAAGCACTCCCTCACGGATCCTCACCCCTAGCCCTCAATGTGGATCAGGCTGTAAGAGAGCTCCACTTTTACAATCCTTTAGAAAAAGGAATGAGGTCATCAGAGAACTGTAGGTTTAGAGAGGAAGAAATTCTCAGTGGATTTGTGGAAGAAATATGAGGGCTGGGCTATGCCTGTTTTTTTTTTTTTTTTTTTTTTAATTCTGATACTCATTGATTCCTAGTTTGAATACATAGTTTTCCCCACCAGAGATGGGGACTTAGGATAAAGAATGCAAGAAAAAGAGGTAATTACTACCATGTATAAAAAAAAAAAAAGCTGGTGCTCCTGGATGCCCACAGATCAGACTAGATGTTTGTGCAGTACAGATCAAGGGGCGTGAGCCTTAAGTTGGGTCATGTCTCCACAGGACAATTCTCATGTCTTCACATGTCAGAAGACTTTGCAGAAGTGGTCTATGGCTGTTTGGGAACATCTAAGAGTGCTGGGTGAAGTAGGCCTCAGGGTAGTGGCTGCTGTCACCAAATATGGATTAATTTCAGTAGTGTAGCAACAGGTGTGCCCTGATATGCCATGGAGGTGGTAGATTAACCGCTGGTCATGAATTAACCCTGGAGGGTGAGAAGTACTTGGCAACTTCTTCATGCTTTACCTAGTGCACCTGGTAAATGAGCCTCTTTCAATGCCCAGGATCACAAAGAGCTCAGTGGGACACTCACCTGGAAAAGTCTGGGAGGAGAATCCAGGAGCCTTTGATCTAATCCCCGAGATTAATTTAGAGAAGCAGATTGAAACAGGAACTTCAACTGTTATCTAAGTCAAAAAGTGTGGTTGCTGCAGGCTTTTCTTTTCCTTTTCAATGGGGAATAATTCAACGTATTTTAGGGCCCATCCAGAGCTATGCAAGGGAGATGTTAAGTTGGCCAAATAGATGTACTTTAGACAGCATCACGATTTACCTATTGCTTTTAGTTCCATTAAAGACGCCAGAGAGAAGGGAAACAATAGTTTCTGTGTTTCCTGAACCAAAACTCCTCTCTAGAATGATACTCACTCAGTGGTAAGAGAAGGAATCAACATAAAGTATAAACACAATGCCATTGGCATAGGAAGGAATTTTAGTTGCTGTTAAAGTTAATTGTTATTAATTAAAATTAATTGTAAATTTTGGTCTTGAGAGCCCTGTGTCAGTGTTAATCAACTGTGTCTTCAGCAGTCCACAGGGGATGACTGGTGTAAAGAACAGCAGTCTGTGTCCACATGGGCAGACAAGAATCGTGACGTTCGTTTGGAATGGTTGCTTGGTAGTGAATCTGAGCTACAACTCCATTTAAAATGCTTCTCATACTTTAAATGCATTTGCTTCATGTGAGGTGAAACATACTTCCAAAAATAAGGCAGTTTAACTTTCACTTAACTCACATGTCAGTTTTCAGAAAAATTTAGTCAATTACAAATCTATAGCCCCTTTTAAAAATGTGTTTCCCTGAAAATTGCACTTTTATACATCACAGATATATTCTCTGATGTGACATAACTTTATCTACATAAACTTTTCAGTGGGTTTGCCAATTTATATTTTATATCTTCTCTAGACAGTGGCTTTCCACTTTTTCAAAATGGCGAATCCTTTGAATGACAATGGCTTGACCCATATACATCTTCCTTTGTGTGTGAGAGAGGCATTGAAAAGTTCTGATGCTCAAAGTAGAAATTTTCCCCAGGCTTTCTTATAATGTGCTTTTTACATTTACATTTTACAAGCCCAAAATTTCTATGTATGATGCAAATTACAAATCAAAAATTTCCCTGTCATCCAGTGAGTACAGTAATGTCTGAAAAGTCTGTGAAGCTTTTTTCTATTTTACTTTTGTGTGTGAGGGCATATGCACTTGTGTCTGTGTGTGCTTTTATGTATGTGCATGCATGTGTGTGAATAGATGTGTGTCTGTTGTGCATGTGTGTATAAATGCATGCGTGTGCACATGTCTGTGTGCATATGTGTGAGTATATGTGAATACATATGTGTCCATGTGTATATGTGAGTACATACAAGTGAGTGCTAGCATGTCTATGTGTGTGAGTACAGGTGAGTGCATATGTACGTCTTCATGCATTTTCATCTGGGCCTCCTATTTGTTTCCCTTGGTCAGTTTGTCTAAGTCTATGTCAACAACTTCTTGTATTTCTGCTCTAAAACATCTTCGTTACAGAAAAATATCTCATGCGAGGAGGCTAGCATATAACAAATAATACTCCAGCGATTTCCTGTCCTATAGAAGCATAATGTTACATTTACTATACAATGATATAAGGTTAGAACTGACTCACAGATGGTGATTCTCATCAATTAACAGCCAAGTGATCATTGAGTGTAGATCTTCCTGTTTTTACTATTATGATGGTCTGTGTTGCCAGTTTCACAGAATCTAGAATCACCTGACAGATGGGCCATGTAGGCTTGCCTATGGGGGATATTTTGATTTCTGAAATTGATATAAGAAAAATCTTAATTGTGAGTAGGATCATTCCTTGGGCACCCTGGACTGTGTAAGACAGAGAGAGCAAGCTTGGAAATAGCAAAGAAACATTCACTGCTCTCTGCTTAACTGTTGATGCCATATGAACAGCCATTCCAAGAACCACTGCCATTTGCTTGCCTGGTATAATAAAAGGCACCTTGAACTGTGAGCCAGAATAAACTCTTTCTCCCTTGAGATGCTTCGGTCAAGGTATCTTAAAACAGCAGCAGGAAAAGAAACCAAGACCTTAGGCTCTTGACTGTCAAGACAAACACTGTGTGAACTGAGAATAGTCCTTGTTGAAGTTCAGAGCATCTAGCAATGACCTTACTGATGGCATCATTCTATAGCAACTCAAGTGTAGGCTTCAAGGGATTCTTACACTACATCTATGAATGAGTCTGTGTGTACATATGCAAATGTTTACATATATAAATATGTATAAAATAGAGGCATAGGAAGAGACGCAAACACAGTTTTATCATTTCTAAATTATGCTGCTCCTCTAGTTGTTCAGAATACACACAAAGACAGAATGCATGGATCTCGAGAGACTTGGTACCTGTTCACAGCAGCAGTGTACAGGGCTTCCTGCAGTAGGTGGGCTGGCTGCCAGACACTGATAAAGGTGGAGAAAGGAGAGCCTGGAATCCTTCCTCTTGCTGCAAGTGTAGGCTGCAGCTGAGGGCTGTATACAAATTTTTATAGCAAGTTCCATCTTGAATTTTGAATTAAATTTTTTTAATTTTTAGGAGCTTGATCACACCAAAGCCCAGAAACAGGAAATTATTCTTGTGTGGGAACTCAGCTTGACACAACTATATGGGACAGGCAGTCTAACTCGTAATGCCAGCCCAAAGTATTCCAGTGTTATCTCAGGGTGAGATTCTAGAAATCATTTTTGCCAATGTTCAAAAGGGAAAGAGAAGTATAATCCAATAAAAACTCCTATCAAAAGCCCTGAGATTGATGGGATCCCAAACCCATGGAACTGGAAATGTACTTTAAAACATTTCTAAGAGCTCCCTCTCCCTAAATTAAATAAAGTTTTTGGAAATAAAGGCTGATTTTGAAAATTTGTATAGCTGCCTGTGAATAGCTTGGACTCAGCATTCCGTAACTTCCTTTTATGAAAACTTTAACTTTCAAGTCAATATCGAAATCTTTGTAAAGAAAAAAAATGATACAGGAAACCTCTGAAAACTTCCTTGACCCCAAAGAGCTCAAGCTTTTATCGGGGCTTCCTGCTCAAGGTGAAGGCATGAACAATGATAATATCTAACATCTGAAATGTTTTACTAGGTACAAGCAGTGACATATTGCTGTCTATAAACTTCAGAACTCCATGACACATGTAACAGTATCTTTGTCCTTCAACAGATCATAAAACGGAGGCTTCAATACATCAACTTTGCTAAAGCTGTATTTGCTAAGCTGTAAGTGCATAGGGAACTAGAACTGGTTCTAAATTGACTCCAAAGGCCACACTATTTTTAAGAAATAAATGGGGCATACCTCATAAGGTAGCTGGGGCAGGCAACCATGACTTTCACAATGTCTGTTTCCTGACAACCACAATCTTGAATGTGATATTGACTTAAAAATTGAACTTTGACGATGTGATTTCAGTGCAGATCTTTTTAAGTTCTGGTTTGGTTTGTTTGGGTTTTTGAGTCTGGGTTTCGTGTTTCTCAGCTAGTCTCAAACTTGCTATGTAACCAAGGATGACCTTGAGCTACTGATGTGGTTTACAGTTCCCCTGTGCTGGGATTACACACCTACAGACAGTACTTGGCCACACTAAGGCTCTCGTGACAGAGGAAGTCTTCGGACTTCTCAGGATGGCCCATGTCATCACAAGGGTCATGACATAAAAGAAGGAGGCATAAAAGAGTCAAAAAAGCAGATGCACCTGTGGTGTCCTCATTGGAAAGAAGAGGTCAAGAGCCAAGGAGAAGGAAAGTACGGAATCCTCCCTCAGAGACCCAGAAGCACAAGGGAGCCCTGACTACACCTTGGTTCTAGTGACAGAAGTTCTATTTAGACTTATGATCACTAGGGCTAGAAGATGACTATATTGTGTGTCTTATGTCTTAACCCACTACAATCACTAGGGCTATAAGATAACTATATTATGTTGTCTAACCCACTACAGTTGTGAAAATTCTTCTGAACATTAAAATGATAGCTAAAGAGAATGACTGTTTGCCTATAATTTAGCATCTGATCTAATGCCTAGAAGTACAAACACTTAGCAAATGTTTGTTGAATTGAATTGACAGGATATGACCAATCCACTGTAGAATCTGGTCTTAAGCCAAAAGATGAGCTGCAAAGGGGCAACTTACCATGGGACATTCACCTATTTAAGTAGATTTGGGAAGGGGAACACTGAAGATAGACTCCAGGGCCTCTGCTTACTAGGTAAGTAATCTGCCCTTGGTTTATACTCATAGTTCAGAAAATACTTAATATTCATTAGCCTGAACAAGACAAACTAGGTTTCCATCCTCAGTTTATACAAGGGATCCAGCAAGCAAATCAATCATTGCAAAGGAATAAGTGACCAATAAGACTTGTGCTAACACTGTAGGAAGGGGGAGGATGGTGGTAGGCAGAATCTGGCTGGACACACAGTCAGTCATTAATACTTTGGGGCAAATTAGAAAATATTTTTGAAAATGGCCCACAAATTATTATCTTTTGTGTGATGTGACTATAAAGTCGAAATAAAGCTTAAAGTGTAGAAAATGTGAATGTATGAGCAACAGGATTCTTATTTTAGGAAGCATAATAGTAAAATTGGGAGCCCCTTATTGTTAAAAGCATTCCGTGGTTTCAGCCCACAGTCTTCTCCTGGCACCTAAGGTCCTCCATGATTTGCCCGATTCCCATGCATACCTCCTGTCTACTCTCTAGGATACCCTGCTGTTTCCATTTTCCTACTGGCTAGCTCCTGTCTGCCATTCAGAAGGTATTGGCTCAGCCACAGCTGCTTCCAGAAGTCATCATGATGCATGTGGGTGAGGGGCTTGTTCTGATGTCCTTATAGTTGCTTAGTAAGTTGTGTTCCCTTAAATATGAAGTGGGTGGGAGCTGGGTCCTTGTCCTGATCACTGGGAATTTCTGTGCATATCTTGGGTGGGGCACCAGGACCACACAACACCATTTTGTCTCTCTGAAAACAATATGCCTTAGGAACCATGTCTGAGCCTCCCAGGAGGCGCCAGGAGTCCCAAAGATGCCTTTTCTGCAGGTCTGTTCTGTTTCCACGCTAGGTCTCTCTGTTCATACTGGGCCTTTGTGCATTATGCCCTTCTAAGGCATGCCTGTAAAACTGCAGGATGCTGATTTCCTTGCACATAATATAATTCTCACAATGGATATTTAAAATTTATGGCCAAATCTCCCACATGAAGGTGGTCTGGCAGGCATAATTTTTTCCTTCTGTACATAAATGACTATTAACTTGTTGGCATTTTGCAGACAGGTCTTGGTGAACTATGATATTTTACTTAAAATCCTTCCAAGAATAATGTCAGACTTCATAATTGCCTTACCCATGATTATAGGCACAAGTCACCTCCACTCATGTTAAACAGAATCCACAGTGGCCACAGGCAGGACCATGAACACAAAGCTCGGGTCAGGCAGGCTTCTTTCTGCAAGACTTAGGGAATGGGCTTAAAAGTGGACACATCAGATTGTAAATATCTCAAATTGATTTGTGCAAACATAGAAAAATGCTGTGAGAACGGATTTCAAAATCTTTTACATGTTTGGAAAAACTTGGTAAAAAGTTTAACATGAAAACCAAGCAGCAATCAAAGCTGGATCAAGGTAATAATCAAAAAGTACATCACTCTGTATTTGGGGACTGTTTAGAGAACAGGCATCCAAATGCTACACTGTTCAAATGCTCTCCCTGTCAGTGCAAAGTCAGACACATTGAGAGTTTATACAGGCACCAACAAATGCATGTATACCCTGGCTAGGCCACCAAGGATCCCTACTCAGGAAACATTGTTGTTGTTCCGAGATGATGTATTTTAGATGCTTTCAAGTTAACATGCCCTTCCCTGTGTGCATGAGTGCTATGATACATGCACATGGTTGGAGGTACGTGCGTCCATTCATGTGTACAGAAGCCAGAGGAGGATGCCATGTGACTTGCTCTATCATTCTCCATCTAATTTCCTGGAGACCCTGAACCTGGAGCAGGCAGGTATCCAGCAAACTCTTGTCTCTGCCTCCTGCATCATACTGGGCTTAAAGGTACACACGGCCACAAGCAGCTTTTAACATGTGTACTGAGGAGGCAATCTCATGCCTGCCCAGCAAGTACTCTTACCCCTAAGCCATCGCCCCAGACCCAGCGTGTCTTTTCTTTATGTGACAATTCCCATAGAAATGACAGCAATTAAATCGTGGGATACTTGAAATTGCTCAACCTTTGAGGGTGGAGGTATAGTGCAGTGGGGGTGGGGGACACATGCCACGCAGGTGTGAGGTCTTGGGTTTGAGCCTCAATACTACAAAAATTTGGTAAATTTCTGAACGAAAAACTGGTTGTATGCTCTAGGCCACTGATCCACCATCGGATCTACTAACCTTCCAAGGAGCAGGGAAGGCAATGCCAGAGGAGAAAACTCAGACATGTTTGCTCCCAGCTATAAAGCTCAGTCAGTGCCAACAGACAGGTTTGTGTGGAGAACTTCAGACAGTCACAAAAATGTCACTATCAGCTCAAGAATTGTCCCGCGTGCTGTATTTTCTCGCCGGCAAGAAATACACGCAGGACACTCGGATCCTTCTGCAGACAAGCTTTAATGCATCTTGAGAGTTGGGGAGAGCATAAGCTTACCAGAGCGGAGACTCTGAACTAAGAAACCCATCCCTTAAAAAGGCTGGCAAGCAGCCGCCTGGGACGTGTTACCCTATGAATGGCTTCAGCTCCTCAGGCCAAATGAGCCACGGGATAGGCAGAGATCAAAGGAATGGAGATTACCCAGCGCCTGTTGAAGTAATTTACATCTTGGTGTCTTTAGGCACCATTATTGTAATGGAGAATGCAGGAAACGGCCCCCTACATATCCCCCTTTTTTTATTAATTAATGATAAGGCTTTATATTTTTACAAGCAAATAGGTCACCCATATGTTGAGGGATAGAGGCAGAGGTTGTACCTTCCCAAAATCAAACATTAAGACTGTGTACGAGAGTCGCCATCAGGCTGTTAGCTTGACCCGAAGCACTCTCGACCTGTCCTCTGCCGTTTTTCTGGGAAAGGGAGGCTCGGGCAGGTAACCCTTATGCAGGTCAACGTACCTCTCAGAGAAGCCTGCATATTAGGCAACTCTGTGCGATGCCTTTGCTCAGCATCCCTCATTGGGCTGCTCAAACCAGACACTCTACCCTATGCAATGAGCCTAGGCTCCGGGTGTGCAAGAGCTGTCTGGCCGGCGGCCTATTGCTTAAGCATTGTTAGCCAAATATCAGTGGAAGCGCTTGGGCGATCTCTCTTGGTTTGAGCCCTCGAGCTTACATGCCAGCCAGAGAAGTAACATCAATCCGCAAACGGCTGCATCAAACAATCCCACCCCCACCCCTTTCTCATAGACCAGCCAGAAGTAACAGCAATCTGCAAACGGCTGCATCAAACAATCCCACCCCCACCCCTTTCTCTCCGTCAAGGACAGGAGTTAATCTGGATAACAATAGCGGCTCTCAACTCCCGGGGAGAGGGTGGAGTTTCGACTTTTGAAGGTCCGAAGGGGCTCTTCGGGTTGAGTCTTTCTGGGATCCACAGAGGATTTTCTTCATCCTGTGGGAAAACACAATAGCTCCCCTGGATCTTATGAGAATAGGATCCGGGCCTTTCCAAAGATCAGTTAAGATATCTTTCCATTTTACCATTTTCTTGGCCTTTTAGGTTTTGAGGTTTGGCGCTTGGCCTCAGTATGGCCCTGAGCTTTAATGTTTATGAGGCTTTAAAGCCCCAGGCATTCCAGGCCTTTAAGAAGTGTTGAATCACATGCGCGGCCTTTTCCCCTATCAAAGACTGGGAAAGCCATCTGTAATTTCCTCCGCTCCTCTAATGGTAAGAAGGAGTGGGCACCAAACAATGGGGGTGCTGATGGAAGCACACCCGCTGGATTAATAGGCGATGGCCTCATATTTGCTTTCACTTTTGGCAGCCGATATCTATCGGGGTGGTATCGTGCTGCCTCCTCCTCTAGCTCTGCTTCCTTGTTAGAGTCTAAAATCTCAGAGTCTGAGCTGCTCAGCTCCAAGGCCTCTAGTTTCGTTGTAGGGCAGAGGCTAGGTTTTGAGTCTTTATTTCTCTTAAATTTACCGGGGTGTGACCGGTTATCTCCTATTTTTTCTCCCTCCTTTTTTGTTTCTTTTTTACCTAGCTGAGCTGTTTCCTCTAAAACTTTATCTCTTGAGCTTTCAGAGTCATCAGAGCTATCAAGATTTAAAGCTTTAAACTTACTTACAGAATCATCTAACAAATTATTCACTCCCTTGTCAGTAGACATCCCGGGAGGTCCTTTTTCCTTATACACTCCCTTGTCAGTAGACATCCCGGGAGGTCCTTTTTCCTTATACACTCCCTTGTCAGTAGACATCCCGGGAGGTCCTTTTTTCTTATATTTTATTGTTAGGCGCGCCCCATCTCTCACTACATTCGGTTTCTGATATGTAATTCTGGACTTCTTTAAGATTGCTACAACAGTGAGAAAGGTCAAAATAGCTCCTAGTAAAAGCACAGAAGCCTCTATATTAACCTCCCAAAATAGCAACATTCCCAAGCCAAAGTCCAGAAAAAACATACCTCTCCGAATTTACCACCCTGCAGTTCTGAATCCGCCCCGTTAGAGGGGTCTCCGCGGTGCCAGAGATGTTCACATGTTCCCGGGTTTCGGCACCATATGTCCCGCGCACGCTGTATTTTCTCGGCCGGCAAGAAATCACACGCAGGACACTCGGATCCTTCTGCAGACAAGCTTTAATGCATCTTGAGAGTTGGGGAGAGCATAAGCTTACCAGAGCGGAGACTCTGAACTAAGAAACCCATCCCTTAAAAAGGCTGGCAAGCAGCCGCCTGGGACGTGTTACCCTATGAATGGCTTCAGCTCCTCAGGCCAAATGAGCCACGGGATAGGCAGAGATCAAAGGAATGGAGATTACCCAGCGCCTGTTGAAGTAATTTACATCTTGGTGTCTTTAGGCACCATTATTGTAATGGAGAATGCAGGAAACGGCCCCCTACAAAGAATCATGAAAAAAGAGCTAGAGAGGAAGGGGGAGAGGGAGGGAGGGATGGAGGGAGGGAGGGATGGAGGGAGGGAGGGAGGGAGAGTCAGACAAGCAGAGAAATACTGAAAGAGAGACAGAGACAGAGAGTCAACCATCAGGTTCATCATACAGTTAAACAGTTCTGCTAAGACCTTTATCCCAAGTTCTGCTGCCATTAATTCTTGGGTACCATCACATACAGGTGATTTCTAACACATATTATAGCAGAGAACATACCTCCAGCATGCAACCTTGGTGAAAACACTTTTCCTAGACGGATTTTCTGATTTCAACTATGAAAACAAGTGTTGGGCTGAGCTGCTGAAGGCCTCCCAACACTAACATTACACACTGACTGACTGCTTTGCTCCCTGAGACAGTTTGGGAAGTGAGAAAACTTGCATGGAAGTTGGTGGACACCAAGTATCTCCAGCTGTTGTCTGAGGAGTCAAATGTACCAGGTGTGAGGTCTGTTTCCATTATTGCTTGTCTTTTTCATGCTTCTTAAAACTCACTTTTCACTCCATTCTTTTCTGGCACTGCTCAATACCAACAGACACACACACACACACACACACACACACACACACACACACACACACACACACAGATATACATATACATACATTCACTCACACAACACACAGGCATATACACTCAATATATAGGCATACACACTTTTTCATGATTAAACCAAGGTTTTGGCATGCTAACATTTACCTTAAGATGAGAACCGTCAAGTGACTAAAGCTGAGAGTGGAAATTCTAGGGACCCAGGACAAATAGACCATTAGTTGTTACCTACAAATAGGCAGAGTAGGGACTCGGCCTTTGTCTCCATCTCCCCCTCCCAAAGCCAAGCACAACATTTCAAAGTTGTCAAGTCTGTCTTTCCTCAGACAAGACTGAACCCTGATGTTTGGAGTTTTTAACCTTTAGCTGCTAGTATTCCAGCTTAAACAGTTTCAATGCAGGAGTCACAGGTACTGACAACAGACAGGTGAACACTTGGCTGGTTGTCATTTCTGAGGTGATATACTTGGGGAACCAAATCACACATTCTGTTTCATTACTTTCCTGGAGACGGCAGCAGAGTCAGCAATGCTCACATAGAGGAGATACAACATGGGTTTGGAAGACAGATCTTGCTGGGCCCCAGATCTGCTGTTTGCTATTTTTGACAGTTTTGGACCTCCATCTTTCCATCTGAGAATAGTAATTCTCACCAACTGCGCCTTCAATGGCTTCTTCTCCTTCCCAGGCTGGAGGCCACATGCTCACCCTCTTGTCCCTTTTCTTCACTGTGCTCCGCTCCTCCTCTCTGTGCAACATTCTAGCATCTTCCCCATATCCAAATCCCACTCCTGCCTTCGGCCCTTCAGGAGCTTTGCCACCAGAGGTCACTTCTGCAACTTATTCTTTCCCTGTAGCACTCATTTTTGTCATCATCCAAACTCCTTTCCATCTACCACTCCCTTGTCATTCTGCCCCGAAATTGACCAATACTCATCATCAGAACCTAATGTGAGTTAGAAGGAGTGACATTATTCAAAGGGAACTTTCTGAAAAATTGTATGCCTTTCTAGTTCTGCTTGGGTCCCAGATGGTCCAATATATAAAACCATACCATCTCCCTGCAGAGAGATCAAATGCCCACACAAAACAATTCAAACTTAGAAGAGAACATACATTTGATGGTCACCCGTTTCACCATCCACAACCAGGAATCTCTTCTCCTCTTCTGTCTAAATAATGACAGCTTCAATAAGTGAGACACTGCTAGCATGCCGTATCACTGCTGCTTCCTCTTGCACCCAAAACCGGGCCCCAGCTCCAGCTGCTAATTAGATTCTGCTCTAACTCTGCTTGGGGCGACATCTAGACCTGATTTTGAGGCACATGGATTCACGAAGGTACACGGAAGGCCCAGGAGTGTTTCTTGTCAAAGCCTGCTTGAGTGATAAAGCCAGCTCTTGCAGGAGATAAGGAATGCCCTTCTGGGGTAATCCATTTCAATATCTGTCCAGCATGGGCTTCTCTGGAGATTTATTAGTATCGAGTTCCCATGATGTCACTTAAAGGTGGTGATCTGGAAAGAAAATTGGAGAGAAGTGTTTGGGGGAATTAGCCTGACAAATGATTGGCCAAGGGGTGGGGGTGGTATCTGTGGGACACAGCTCTGGCCATCCATTCTGACTTGGGCTATATGACCTATCACCAATTGCCTGTAACCTTTCAGGTTTCATAAAAAGCAGTCACAAAAGGCACAAGTGTACCTGATGTACCAGGAGTCCAAACGGAACAAACATTATCCTGAGTATAAAACGTCTTTGTGTGTGCTTAAAGAGCACTATCTGTAAAGCTTGGAAAACTTTGTTATGGGGCCAGAAAATAGTTTGAAGAACAACACCAGGGTTGTCTGGCTGGACAGAACTCAAGAAGACAAGGAAAGAGAAGGACACAGGAGATGCACAAAGGAAGCCATTTTGTCTGTTGAGTTAAACAAGGCCCAAGAATCCCAGCCATCCACAGTCTCAATCTCTCTCAGGTATGATGGTGAAGCCAAGGGAAAACTTTCCAAGTGCTCACTCTTATCTCAAACATTTTCAACACACCTCCAGAGACATACCTTTGCCTTGAAACTTCTTTTGGAGACTTTTTTTCTCTAAGGTAAGATGGTTGAGTTGGGAATTACGATTTCCCAAAAGCTATGTAGATCTCTAAAACAGGTGAGACTGGCTTTAAAAACCCTGTCTCAAAAAACCAATAAAAACAAAACAAAACAAAAAAAAACCCAAAACACAAAAACAAACAAACAAACAAACAAAACAAAATAAACCAAACAGACAGAACATACGATTTAACTTCAAATTCACAATGGTTTTCTGGTTGGCAGCTGCAGAGGAAGGCCAAGGCCATTCCCTTCTGCAGGCCTTCTGCCTATGTGATCTCCTGTGCCCATCCTTCAGTAGTGGTCACTCCTCCTGTTTCCTCACCTTCCAGACTTTCCCTCTTCACCCTGGAGGAGCCCCTTCCCGCTGACTCCAGCAAGGGATCACCCAAGACCCATAGCAGCACTGCCCTCCCTAGGAGAAATAGCCTCCTCCCAGCAGAGAAACATCAAGAAACAAGGGACGGAAAAATTAAAGACTACTAAAATTTATATTACGGAAATTATAGAGAGTCCAGACTTGTGAAATTTCATCAAGATGAGAACTACATAATTTTTCTTACAAGCCAAAAATAGAGTGTTCAGGAAGCCCTGCCCTGTGAGGAAATCACAGTAAAAGGCAGAGATGGTTAAAAGTGTTAGCAACACTCAGGCCTTCCTTCATTCAGACATGGGAATGTGGTCTGCAGTGGCCAAAGACCAGCCTCAAAAAGAAGGGGAGAAACAGGCAGTTTGAACAACATATACTAACTTTACTGTTAATCATCAGAGTCAAAGCCAAAGTCTGTAACTGCAACTCAGTGGCCTCCCTAGTCCCTCCCTTCCCCAGTCTCTCCTCCTCTCGATGCCTCCAGCTACCCTGGCTTTGCTGTTCCTTGAACACGCCAAGCTTTCTTCTTAGCCTGGAACAACCTTCTCCCAAAACTCGAGGCTCACTTCCTCTGGCTCTCCCGGGTTGCAGCCTCTGCCCCACACCCTTTCTAACTCCAGGCTGCCTCTTACACCTGACATTCTTTGGATTCGAGTGCTTTTTGTGTATTGTGTTTCCTTTCATGGGAATGCAAGCCTCAGGAACTCAGAGAGGGCTGCTGTCAGCTGTTGCATTCACGGTGACTGAAGCAGAGTATGGTTGTTTCACTGTTTAAGATTCAGTTGTTTAATAGGTGAACTTGTAATGAAGCAGCAGTCAGGGTCGATCATGTCCTTTCTCTTCCCCTTGCAGCAATGCATTCTGGGATAAGAACTGGTGGCTTTATGCAAATGATGGCCTTTCCTACACATTCTGAGTGTGAAATCAATTGAGACAGTTTCATGACTAGATGCTCATATAGGATCAGTGCAATTCTTACAGGAACTCAGGGCATGGAGATTTCTCTAGAGAAACAATTATACACTATGTCTTAAGTTGACTGTAGGACACGGAACACTTTTCTCTTAGCTGCCTGGAAAATAATACCACTCTAGTTCCCTAATCAAGTGAGTCCATGTGGGCGAATATGCGAGAGGGTTCTGGTGAAAATTATCTCCTCGTTAAACTTGCTAATTACACTTAGATTCAGCAGTACATATGTATTCTCCACCTCTTGGGCAGGCTGTGTAAATTAGAGGTGATTCTACTTACCCATTTTCTACAAGACATTTAGGCTTAAAAACTGCTTTGAGTCCTCAGGAATGAAGGGAGCTCCAAAACAGGTGCAGGTAACATTGCACTGGAAGAAACCATACTAACAGTCACCTCCCAGAATGTGGGCAGTCAGAGAGGGAAAAGGACAAGCATAGATTCCAGAGAGATGCAATTTTGCACTCTGTGGCTCCGAACTAAACGGCATCCTGGAATCTCCATCACCCGGTTGAATGCAACATTCAAGCTGGCTTCCATCCAAGCAGGTTTAGTGGGAAAAGTATTAACGCCTGCAAGGTGGTCCCACAGCAAGGTCCCCGAGGACAGAGGCTCCACTATAGCTAGGGACTGCAGGAGGAACAGGGTTGGTTCAAACTTGCCAGAGCTTGCTGTTAAGTGACAAGGCACTATATCATATAACAAGCTGCAGCTTTAGAATGGGACATGGTGCAGGAATGATTGAAACCCAAAGGTCCCACAGATGGACATGGAATAAGTGAGAGGGCTGTCCTTGGAGAACATAATCTACATACCAGAACAGGCATGGGTTTGTTTGGGCCTAAGCCCATAACAACAAAGTTTTAGCTTTGCAGCTCTCAGGACAGCTGTACTGAAGGGGCCTTGAGTAAGGGGGTTCCCAGACACCCCACTCTGAGCTCTGTTGCATTACATCTTCAAACAGTACCTAAGTGTTAAACCTTCAGTTCATTTGCACAAGACAGCTAAGAAAACAAAACAACTCCCAGGACCTCCCCACTACACCCCCCATCCCCACTATACACCCCCCCACACACACACACACACCGGCTGTGGTCCTTTTACCAGGAGTAAAGCAAGTTTCAATAATTTGGAGGGTGAAAGTGGGGGAAATCAGCTTGTTAGCTTTAAGGCGGGGAAAGGCCGCCTTAATAATTAAAAACAAAAACTAACTTATTCTTAAAGAGAAGCCAGTGTCATTGTGGGAATTTGAATGACTGTGTACCATACAGCACAGGCCCACTGTGCTTTTCATCTTAGAATAGGAAACATTCACAAGGCCTTCTAGCAAAGTGGGTGATCAAATATGGCATTCCTTCCACGTTTTCCAAGTTAAAACTACCTTCACCTAAAAGGTCAAGAAACCCATGATAGGCCCTCTCTGCTGCTTGTTCAGATGCTGGTCTCTGAAAAGGATACGTCACGTGTTACTAATCAGTGTGGAGACACAGAGAAGTACCATTGTTAGGATATCTATTGCTGTGATAAAATAGGACTAAAAGCAACTTGCAGAAGGAAGGGCTTATTTTAGCTTACAGTTTCATATCACAATCTATCACCGAGGGGTCACGGCAGGTACCAGCATGTAGGAACTGACACAGAAGCCATGGCGGAAAGCTACTTACTGCCTGCATCTCCTGGCTCGCTCAGTCTTTCCTATAAAGCCAAGTATATTAGCCCAGGGATGGCACCGCCCACAGTGAGCTGGACCTCTCCCACAGCAGTCATCAATGAGAAAACTCATCACAGGTGTGCCTGTAAAGCCCATCTAGTGTCGACAGGTGGGGGCAATCTCAATTGAGATTCCCTCTTCAAAAATGACTCTGGCTTGTTAACATAAAACTAGAGAGCATAAGAAGAAAGCAATGGTCAGATCTGGTGCAGTGCCACATCTAGAGCAAGAGAAAGACCTGGCAGCCTGCAGAATTCGTCACTTTGGTTTTCGAGGGAGATGTCGATGTATTGGTCCAGGAAGTTTAACGATGGGGATAGTCATAAAAGGTTGGGGATTCCTTTAAAAAAGAATGGTGGGGAAAATAATGCCACGTGTGATTTAACCAAATTGCAAACTCTCATTTTGGTTCATGGTCATTGCAGGCATTTGGAGTTCTGGTTCAGGCAAATCGGGTCTGTCAACTCTTTCACCCCTCACCCTTATCCTGCCATAAAACTCTTCAAAGAAAACCATGGGGGGGGGGAGGAACTTGTGAAATTCCCAATGTAGATTGTATTTTTCTAAGCATCTAACTTTCAGAAGTCTAAGTGTGAATTCTCTGATTTTAGTAGACACAAAGGAGAGAGAGATTAATCACCACCAGCAGGCTAGGAAGGGGTTGTTATGTTGTTGCCTGATGCTGGAGCCCTCCGTGGTCAGAGCAGGTCACCTGGGCCTTGTTAGAAATGCGATAATAAGCACCCCTCCACTCCTACTGAATTAGGCTGATTGGAGAGGTGCCTCAGCCTCTTATGGAAAAAGAGCTTCAAGACACTCACTGTGGTGAAAAGGGATGGTCTGCATGCAGTTGTTGGAGGGGTTCTCAAGGAGCTGGTTCTGGCTGCTGAGTGGCAGGGTATGCTTCCCCAGGAAAGAGGCAGACCTACTTGGTCCAGACCTACTACTTCAGAAAGCCGGGGGTTAAGGCCAGAGATGCAGGGCAAGGCAAAGCCCTCCCTCCAGAAGCTTTGAGAGCCCTCTTGAGAACCACTGGTCTAAAACATGAAGCTCAGCTCAGCAAAGGACAGACGACCTACAAGAGAGGAAGGCCAAACTTTCCCAAACTGCATTATGTAGAACAGGCATCCTTGAGGTGGTGTGGTGGCTCAGGCCACAAAGAACAGTTTTAGGCTGGACTGACAACCTGAGTGAGATTCAGATTCTCATATCAACAAGGTGGCAGGGGAGAAAGGACTCCAAAGAGTCATACTTTGACTGTGGCATGTGCATGCGCATGCACAAGCTCACACAAACACAATTAATTGATTATTGAACAAGAAGAAAAGGTGTCCATCACGTAAAGTAATACATGGTCAAAAAATGTCTTTGGAAAATCTACATTACAACTATTAATCATTATAAGTTAGTGGCAAAACTCTGCAGCTAAAGTGCACGTTATGAATCTCCAAGATAGACGGTTGATGGTAACCTGAAATCCTTGCAGGGATCACAAAACTCAGTTCAGTTTTTTTTTCACATATTCTGTAAGAGTATTTCCTAGACACAGGGTTAGATCTTTTGTTTTATGTATAATGCATCTTTGTCTCGTAGGAGACAGGACTGTGTGGGCTCCTTTGTGTTTTAGAGACATACTACCTCACTTAAATGTCATAACCTTTGTTGAACACTGGCAATCTCTCCAAGAGGGTCAGGTGACATCATTGAGAGAATGCAGGCTCAAGGAGCTCTGTCACTCTCCCAAGGTCTCAAATTTATTAAACAAGAGAATATCAATTAAAAAAAAAACCAACAGGAAACACGTCAGTTGACTGGCACAGTCCTTGGGAAGTCTCAAGCATCACTCTGGAAATGTTAGAGAGCAGAAAGAATGATTAGTCACTAGATGAGTTGAGATTGGGAATTTTACGGGTTTGAACTGGAGACACTGGTAAGCAGTTTGGTTGGGGTTGCCATTCTAAGTGAGACTGGGGAGACTGTGTAGAGGGCAGAGCAGGGCCAGGGGACAAAAGCATTTGGAGAGTCCCATCTCTGCAGGCAGTTTTCTTCCACTGCATCCTTTCTCCTTTCCCTCTACTCCCAAAGTGCTCATGTACAATTTGGCTGATAATTTTTTTAAAAAGCAAATTGTTGGCCAGCCTATGGGAGACTTAGGCATAAGTTCCATCTGAGTGTAGTCAACATTCACAATGCCCAGGCCTCTCAAGTTCCAGTGTTGTGTTCTTCTAACTAAGATCTTCTCCCCTCTAAGCATATGACTTACATATTTAGGCATAATTCCTATATTCTGTTATCATTGGTTATTTATTTCACTTTGACAACAGTTTAAGCTGGTCTTGGTCATATTCCAGTGGTTCCTTGTCATACTGCTGTATAAGACTCATTAGTTGAAGGAGTCAATCTTATTACAATCCTTTCAAGAGACTCTTAAATGAGTTTTTCATATAAAAAGGGAAGGGGGAGTGATAGCGCACAGTAGTGCAGCTCCCGAGAAGTTGTCCTTGTTCAAGTGAATAAACCCACCCAAGATCGTGTAGCAGCCTGAACTGAATGCAGTAGGCCATGAACACACCAAACATGACATTAAAGTAGGAGGGAGTCATGGTGGGAAGGAAGGTAAAGGAATAAGAAGATACTGGGGGGATATTATCAAAGTACAGTGTGTGTGTGTGTGTGTGTGTGTGTGTGTGTGTCTGTGTGTCTGTGTGTGTGTGTGTGTATGAAAATGTGGGAAAATAAACTCAAAACAATTCATCAGGGCATGGGTGGTATACCTATAATCCCAGAGCTTAGGACATACAGACAAGAGGATCAGAAATTCAAGGCCATCTTCGGCTACATAGCAAGTCTGAGGCTGGGTGGAGTCACACAAGTCCCTGTCTCAAAAATCAAACTGAGAAAATTATTTTGGAGTAAGTAACTAAATGGAATGCTCATCCCTTGGAGCCCAAGCAGACACTCTAACCAACTGCAGAGCTCAGTGTAAGCAGTTAGGTTTCTAAAGCATAATGGATGCAATAGAAGTCCAAACCACACTTTATTCCATCAGTGTTATTTTAGCTTCAGCCAGATTAAGAGCCTAAACACTTAGGATTTAAGTCATAGCAGCCCGTCCACATATTTCACAATGTCTCATTTTCTGAACAAAGGATTAACGAGTTGAATGTAAGAAGCAGGTGTGAGAACACTCAATAGGTCAAATCCTTAACACCACCCAGACAAGTCTATAATTTCTGGGCACAGGACATGGCATGCATGAATGTTGTTCCGATGTCTTCCAGAGTGATCGTTTAGAAAGTCACATAGCCATATCCTACCCAGACAGCCACTGCTACGGCAGAAGTGTCGGCTGATGATTGAGGGCTCATGCAAAACAGATGTGTGGGCAGCTGGATTTTCCAGCTTTGCTTCGGTGGACTTAGCACCGGTGTGAGCCATTATGAAACAGCAGAGGTTTCATCTTGATTGAATAAAACCAGATCTCTGCAACCTTTACAGTGTACTCTGCAGTTTTGCTCCCTCTACTGTTCCCATCTTTCATTCTTCAGTGTCACACTGGGATCTAATTGCACACAGATAAGGGAGCATTACTGGGTGCCAGCCATGCTGCCTCGTTTTCTACCATCTCATATACAGCATCATGGACTTCGCTGTGAGGAAGCAACATTCATTGCATTCCCTGCAGTTTTCTAATTAGTTAATAATCACATTTGGTGTTACGTACACTTCAGATCAATTCTCTCTCATGAGTCCTGTGGCTGTTTAGCACCACAGCGTGTGCACTGTGAAATGTGGCGAAAGCAGAAAGGACAGCAAATGGCACATTGCAGAGAGGACTATCGCTTCACAAATACCCTTGAAGAACAGATGGTCCTGTGCAAGACTCCCAAATATTGACATCTGTGCAACAGGCAACTGCACGTTGGGTGGATACAGCATTCAGTGCTGTGTGCTCCATGAAAGTGGTGTCTTTCTTGACACCAGCATTGCTATTACATAGCTATAAAAGTAAGAGCAACTCAAACTAAATGTATTTTCTCCCTAGTCTAGTAAAAAAATCGACTTTCAAGTTTTCCAGGTTGTAGGTGTGTACTTTTAGAAAAGAACTTCTCAGAGCTATTTCATTTCCTAATTTCTAATATGGATTAAAAATACATGACTATCATTGTTTGTGACAATAACTTAAACTGGTCTTCAGAGACATTGTATTTCGGTTATATTCTATTGATTCACCATCATATTGATACGAGGATGGAACTGACTGGTAAAAAAAGTAAAACTTCATTACAGGTAGTGAGTGCTTTGAGCCACTAGTGTTTCCTCAGGTAACAGATAGGACACCACACAAACTACAATGTGTTTACAACAACTCCTGATTAGACAAGACTTCATCTACCCTCTCATCCTTTACTGCAGAGGGGAGCCCTTGATGTTCTTTCTGGGACAGGGCTATGAAAGTGATTAATGTGCATATGTAATACCAATTGAGGTTCACACCAAAGAACTCCAGTACACTGAAGTCACCAATGAGTAACAAATGTTCCAACCCTTTCCATATATGAAAAGCATTATGATAGAGTATGAATGCATGCAAAACCTTCTTTGGTCATGTCCGAGTACACACATAACTAGTTTCTTAAATAATGAGAACTGCCATTTGAAGGACAGACTGAAAAACATATTAGTGCAATGTGGAAATAACTTTACATTGAAGGTACACTATCAAAGGATTTTTGGCAATAAAGAACGAGGTAGGTTTTGCTGTTTACTTTTCCCTTTCCTTCTCCCCATCTCTTCCCTCCCCTCCCCTTCATTTTTCTCACGTAACCCAGGGTGGTCTGTGTAAGACAAAAGACACCTTCAGCCCTTGAGCCCCTGATTCTACCTCTCCAGTGCTGGGGGTTATCGGCATGGACCACTGTGCTGGAACTTGAATCTGGGGCTTTGTGAAATTCTAGGCTAGACAAGTATTCTGGGAATTAAGCCACATCTCCGTCCCTCTTTTATTACTATTATTATTTCTTTTAAATAAGGTCTTACTCCATGGCAGCCCTGGTTGGCCTAGAATAAGGTTACACTATGTATAGGCTGTCCTTAAAATCATGGCAATTCTCCTTCCTCAGTCCCCTGAGTGCCAGGATTCCACGTGTGAACTCCTACACCAGGCTAGAATTTCTTGTTCAACTGTGTTTCTGCGATGTTAAGCCCAGGCCTTTGGTGTGCTAGGTTGTTTAACTACTGAGCTCCGGCCTCAGCTTGTTTGGCTTTGCCATTCATCAATATGCACAACGTTCTGTATAATTATGGAAGTCAGTTTAATGGACAATTTTGTTTTCCTTTGAATCCAATGTCAGTAACTTTATTGACTTCCCAGCTCCAAATTTCCCTTTCGGTGTTTGCTCTAATACACTGGACTGGACTCAAAGCAGTTCTCCTTTCTTGTAGTCATGGTGTTAAGCTTTACTGTCCTAAGATGCATGTTGCAGCAGCAAGGAGCAACTCTTCTGGTTGGGGTGCTGCATTTTGCTTTTCTACGTGGTCCAATGCGCTGCATGTGTGGTGATTATGCGATGGTATGATGCCCAACCTTGAATCCTGAGTGCACACCTTTCAACATCACATCCCTGGCTTGGGCTCCATCACAACCTGCAGTGGCCTCTTGCCATCCTACTCTCTACCCCAGCCCCTTGTGCATCCACCCCTCTTGGTGCTTAGAATTGAGGCTGAGCTCTGGCTTCAGCAACACAAAGAACATCTGTCATTTGGTGAACTGAAACCACTGTCTCCCACAAGGTGTGAGCCCTCACCATAGGGACAGGCCTCCTCAAGCTGCCCCCTACTGTTTTATTTATTTATTATTGCATATATATTTTACATTCCTGGGTACATGATTTGAGACAGGTTCTCCCATTGTAGATTAGGCCAAGCTGGCTGGCCAGAATGCCTCAGAAATACATCTTTCTCCTCAGTGTTGAGTTACAGTTTTGTACCTGCACTACACTTTTCTACATGGTGCTGGGGGCTGAACTTGGGTTTTCCTTTTTGTGCCAAGTACTTACTGAGCTCTCTCTCCAGCCCTTTGTTATCCTTTAGACTTGTCTGTATATTTGCAACATTACGTTGCTCTCTTGTATCTGTTTAATCATTCATTAAACCAAATTCCTTAACTTCTATTAAATTACTATGTGGTTCCTGTTCTGATTGGACCCAGACTAATGCAACAGAGAGAAGCAAACACACACTGCCTCTGGCTTTAACTTATATTATTATAAACGGTGTTGGCTTTGTTAAAAGGCATCAAAGTTTGCAAGATCAGGAATAAGCAGGCCAAGACAGATGAGCATGAGTTAGAATCCCTTCTCAAGAACGAAGTACCTCCCAACCTGCTAGTTAAATTCATTAAAAAAAAAAAAAAAAAAAAAAAAAAAAAAAAAAAAAAAAAAAACCTCAAAATGGTACAAAAACAAAACAACAAAACAAAACCTTTCTGGAGTAGAATAATCATTTAACAAAGAATCAATGACAAGCATCAAGTGCTAAAACAGAATCAATTTAACACAGCCAAGTTCATAGTTAAGGAAGCTGGATGCTTTCAGCTCTCTACTTCATACAGGATGCAGATTGAGAGCGCTCTCAAGCAAACATGGACAAAGCGTCCGAGTCAGAATGATGTCAACATAGGGTTTCACAAAAGGAAACTTTTATTTATGCCAAAACCAATGAGCTATGATGTCACTGGAGGGCCACTGCTCTAGAGAAAAGTGAGGTTATTAGTGATACGCTAGTGTCAGAAGCACAAGGGGCACTGAAAGGTATCAATGATGATCTCAATACTGGAAACAAGGAGACTTTTCAGTCAATTACAGGGGCACCAGCTGTGTGGGGGGACAAGCAAAGACAAAAAGATGGGGGGAGGCGAAGAGAAGAAAAAATAAGTTATATTTGAATTAGGAGAAATATGAGTTTAGAATATGAAATTGAAAAACTAAGTTGGAAACTAATTAGAACACTTTGGACACAGAGACAGAAACTGTCTTTTGAAACATGAACGCCAAGGATTCTGTCAATCATATCTGGGGTTGGCACAGAAGTTGTTTTCCTTGGGAACTGCATTTACCATAACTGAGAAATTGAAGAGTTAGCCCCTCTGTGAATTGTAAATCATTTTATTTTTCTCCCTGAGGTCAGTGATCAGTGATCAGTGGTTTTCTGACATGGAAATGTTTTATTCTACACTAAATAATGGCTCCAAGCTTTATTGTGTGTAATTACATGCAGTTACAGACAGGAAAAAAATTGATTTCTTGGCAAGCTGTAATTTAGGAGGGCTCCCCCAGCGCTCCTCCATTAGTGCCAATCATTAGATGCACCTTGTCCTCCTTCTCCATACGCAAGGGTAGGAGCCACGCCTTTCTTATTAAGCGCTGTGTGATCCCGCCACCTATATAGACAGCCTGGAAATTATAGAATCAAGAATAGGAATTTGATGACATACCACACACAACATTGTGAGCACCAAGTTCTCTTCATAAAACAAACTTAGGAAGCAGACACTTGCCATATTAAAAACTAACAATATGCATGAGGTTAGCATTATGGCATCCCAGGACTCAGGAGACTAAGGGAGGAGAAGGAGGATTTCAAGTTTCAAGTCAGCCTGGGCTACATTGTGAGATCTGGTCAGGAAACAAAACACAATGTATAACCCTTTTATATTCGCAGGCCACTCTGGAGCTCGGCACTTACGGAGTTAAGCCCTCTCATTCACATAGCCCATGCCCCCACAGCCTGCTATTCTGTTAGGTAGCCATGTGTCCGGTTCCTTTCCTCTGTTAAATTTTAAGTACTGCACAGGAACCATTTTCCCTGTGAGGCTCCCACACTTGGGATGAAACCTTCTCTGCGGAATTTTGGCACCCTATTAATTAGTGGTTATGAGTGGGAGCTGCTCTCTCTCAGCAACTCCTATTCTGCCATCAGTCAAGTGTGATTCTGTAATAAATTTCCACAAGGCAAACTATTTCTGGTAATTCTCCCTAATTAACACCAGGCCTGCTAATAATACATCAGTGCCTATGTGTTTCTGATATAACCAAGATCTTGTCTGAGAGTACTCAGAAAGGGAAACTGCCAACCTAAATTAAGCTTTTGCTGGCCAAAGGATTTTTTATATGTAGTTGAGTTAGAAAACCTTTGATAATCTTCTATTGGGGACATGTTAGTCGAAAACACTGACTGGCAGGGAGCTTGCTCTGGTTTCAGCACTCAAGGGGGGTTTATTGTGAACACATAGTTGAGACGTAAGCCTATAAATCTTGTACTGGATTACTGTTTCTTAACGAAGGAATGACAGATCTCTTATTCTGTCGGTGTATTTTAATGTGCAATGACGTGATTGACAGAAACCAAACAGCAGCTATTAAAATGTCAGATGCAGACTCGATGCCCTTAAAAGTTTGGCTTCTGGAGTTTAATATACTGTGGGCAAAATAGACTTGAGTTTCTCTCCCATTCCCAAAGTACAGCCCGAGACACAGACATCCCTCTTAATTTATACAGTTAGAAAAAATTCTCCCCCAAGCTGATAAACAAACGAGCAAGATGTGAGTGAGTCTACCTCTTAATGACCAGTCAGCTAATGAGACTGAACTGAGCTGTTCATATCCTGGCTCATGCCAAATGAAACGAGCAGGGAATTTGTTCTCTGCTTATGATCTGTGACATAACAAGGCTTGATACTAAGTATTCCAATGATTAATTTCAGCAATAAACATATTTAAAAGACAGCTTATCTACTAACTTACAAACATGTCTTACATACATTATATATGCAAAGCACAAAAGGTAACTAATAGAGTAAATGGAGTATTTTCAAATATCCTGTTTCGGGGCATTGGGGTTGGTCAAAACAGTGGCAGAGGCTCTTGAGAGGTTAACACACCTCTGGTCCTAAGAGGATGGAACGTGACATCTCCCCATGTTCACTTAAGTGAAACCACATACCAGCCAGAGAGAAAAACCAGGCGTGTGTGGACATCATTGCAGTTGTTTATTGAGTTCATTAGGTATCACTATACAGATTATATTTCTTGTGTGAATTTTTTAATTAGAAAACATATCCAAAAGCAAAAGAGAAGCTACACAGAAACTTAAAAATGCAAAGAAACAAAAGACAATAATTGAAAGGCATGGCAAATTACATATTAAGTGTCTAGATCCAATAACTTAGACGTTTGGAGGTGAGGGACAGACTGAAATGAGCATCCATTTGTGTAAAACTATTCTGTCTTCCCCTGCTCCAAAGGAGATGGCTGAACTGCAAATGCCAAAAAATATTGATGTAACACTGGACTCACACTGCGGCAATCACTTTTCTACAGAAGCGCTTGTAGCCTAGGGCTCCTTGAAAGGAGTAGACTTTGGTGCAGATAATTTTGAACACAGTTTTATATCGATATTTGAAAGATAAACGCTTACTTTTATTTTAATACTGTGGCCAAATAATTAGGCTTTAGCTTTACATGGTGACAGTAACCCTACCAATGGGAAACATGAAGTCGCTAAGCAAAGACTGCTACCTCAACAGGCAACAGTCATCCAGAACAATTACAGAAATGGTTATCCATATGGACCCACCAAAGTCTTAAAAATGAGAAATTGAATAAGGCACAATCATATACTATTGTTTTCATATGAGGCTTATCAAGTACAGTCTTCAAAATAAACATCTAGCATGAGAAAAAATGTTCTACAGTAATAATGAGAAAAATGCTACTGACACAGAAGACTTATAATAAATATGCAGGGAGCTTGCCAGAAGAGTAAAGTGCTGTGCCAGGTACTAAGAGCTCCATGCTGGTAACGAGGCAAGCTGGGCTTCACTGCAGACACGCTTCTGATTACGGTGAGAACTCATCTCCCAGGAGCTACTGTGTTAGGAACAGATACAAAACTTGCCGTACAACATGATAGGCCAAGAATAAAGACACAATGCCAAATTAGCAAGCCACACCAGCCTGTTAGGAATTAAATTTAGAGAAATACAACATTATAAAATGCAGCATTGTATTCCACAAATAACAGAGAAATAAAGGTTCAATAAAAATGAGATCCTTAAAGAAAGATAACTTCGTAAGAAATCCAAGTCAAAGAAAATTCTTTGAATATGCAAATACCAATGAGTTGTCAAATATTATCATGGCATATCATCTAAAAGACAAACCAAAACTTTTACATAAAAAAGTCACCAACTTATTTTGTAGTATAGTCAAAACTGGATATTTAGATCAGAAGGAATGCACCCAAGCCAGTGAGTCTGCCATTGGTCACTGAAGCAGCAATGACATCTAATGCATGAAGTCCCAGCACTGATTCTGAAGACACTCCCTGCCTCCCGAAAAGCACAGGTGAGGAGGCAGTCTGGGCTGCTACTGGAGAGGCTTCTGGTTTGTGATGTGTGTCAACCTTCCTGTTCATTCAACCCTCAGTTCGAGATTATCTGCATATCACATAAATTTACTAGAGCATAAATTAGCAGCTTTCAATTATCTTGAAAGTTCTTAGGAAGGTTAAACAAATACTGTAGCCTAAGACTTCCTGTGTAGTGCGTGTGTGCACGCGCACACTCGCGCACACACACACACACACACACACACGCACGCACGCACGCACGCACGCACGCACGCACGCACGCACGCACAGGTGCTCTTGAAAGATGGGGCAGCAAGAACTGGGGCACTTTGAATTTTGAAAGCACCATGCTCCCAACAGATTTAGCTACAACTCAGAAGGATCATGGGCTTTCATTCATTGTAGAAACAAAGAGAAAAGTATTAAATGCCACGATTTGTTTTCTCACTGGGCAGTGATCCACACTGCATGGCTTTCTCACAGTCACTTTCCTGACTACAAGCGGTACCTAAACAATGCTCTGCCCAACGGTGGAGAACAAATGACAGGACAATGTAAGTAATGTATTCTGGTTGCCCCTGTATTACCAAAGGCCAGATGATCACACAATTGGAGGGGATTTACTTCTTACTGATAGAAAAGGATACCAGACAAAAACCAGCAAACAAAACCCCAGAATAACTCCAAATAAGCAAAAAACACAGTAACAACACAAACTTGGATCTTATCATAATCCTCAATCCAAAAAAATTACTGGGCAAGGAAATTTTTGAATCTTCAGTCAGTGACACAACTGTAAAAACTAAGCAGTTTATTATTTGAAAGGGGAAGTTGTTCTTTTTACTTTCCAGGTACAATTGCTTTATTTCCCCAATTTCTAGCTCCTTTGTCCTCTACCTGCTCTCTGGGGCGGGGGCAGGGAAGACTATTAGTATCTAACACTATTGAATTGTCTTCAGCTCAGCATAAGAGATGAGAAGCAGGGCAGCCTGGCCCAGGTGGTGAGCCACACCCAATGCAAACAAAGTGCCCCATCTGAAGGGAGGTCGGCATTTGTGACCTTCAAGCAACCCGACAGCCTTTGGAAGAACTTAAGAAATCACAGCATCTCTTAGGACATGACACACTTTGATCAAAAATTTCCTTGGACGGTCTTACTAAAAGGACCAATGATAAGACCAAAGAAAAAGATACCACCTATTCATGAAATTTATTTAAACTCCTACTTACTATTTTAAAGATAAAGTGGGCTTATTAAACAATTATTCTTATTTGTAAAGTTTAAGGCACTTGTATTGCCTTCTGTGGATTCTCAAAGCTACCCAACAAGGAAAGAAATAATCACTTCAGCATAGACGCTAGAGTTTTTAATTCTAAAATGTAATTCTTTGCTAATTTATTCTAAGATGAATTTAGTAGTCAGGAAATTGATTCTTATAAAGGCTACTTCATGGGCAGAAAACACAGGCTAGTCATAATAAATCCCAAACCATCTGTGACTTTCTGAAGGCAAACACTTTCTCACAGACTTGGTTTTAATGTTAGAGTTTATCCATCCAGGGCTACTATTATTTTAGAACTCCATATAAATATTAAAACTAAAAATTAAACGGTAATTTTAGTTTCCCCCCTTTTCTTCAAATTTCTCCCATTTCCTGGAACTGTTGACTTTTCAGAAATTCACAGAGTGAGCATGCTTTTTGCAAAGCGGCTTGTCCTTCTTGGAGAAAAACGTCTGCCCTTCCAAACTTTCACAACACACCTGCAAAAGAGAAGCACTGCTTATAAGAGTGTCACCATTTAAATCAGATCTCCCAAAGGGGAGTGACTCTCCTTACTCGTGAACGAGTAAGACCACCGCTGAGTGAGACTCCCTGACACTTCATGATTCCTATGGCATTTCATGACTTCTTGGAAAAGCAATGACCTTTTATTTGTGTGTAACATAGTATGATTTATTTAAATCACTGATGATGGCTTTTCTTTACCTAGAGGGAAGCACTCAGTCCTAACAAAGACTTTAATACATCAAATACAAATTCTAATCAATCTTTTGAATGTTTACTTTTACACACAATTAAAGCATCAAAAAGAAATAGCTCAACTGCTTTGCCAAGCATGACCAAACCCAATGTCAATCTGTCCTATTGTATGCTGGCCATAGATTATTATTTTTTTAATTTATATTTTTTAAGTGTATGAGTCTGAGTATGGTATGTGCATGTGAGGGCAGGTGCCTTGGGAGGCCAAATGCACTGAGAACCCTGGGAACCAAACTCGGGCCCTCTGCAAGAGCAGAAAGTATTCTTAATCACTGAGCCATCTCTCCAGTCCCAATAGTCTGATTCTGATTCACTTCCTGGATAAAACCATTCATTCCTGAAAGAACTGATTTAACTTGATTCTACAGTGAACATCTTGGGCAGCCTCGGCCTGCTGAGTGGTTTTGTGGTGAGGCCACCCACACTTTTGCCTTCATGCTGTTTGTGCTGTTTTGCAAATGACAATGCTCGTGGGAAGGTTTTCCTGAGAAGTTAAAATTTAAAAGCTGCTTTTTATAAACTTTATGAAGTCTAACAGATGAAGTGAAAACAAGAAGTGCTATTTGCTTTGCAGAAATCATTAGATTTTACTGTTATTTATTTTCTTATACAATGGGTATCAAATGCTGTAGATATATTAAATCTAACAGCAGTAACAAAGATCAAGTACTGGAATGGAGCATCTTTACTGAGTATTAGCTTTCTAAATTATAAAAATCATCTTAGGTTAATGTTAATCTTTTGACTTATCTTAATCACTAAAAGTAAAAAACAGAAGGCCAGGTACAGTGATGCACAACTTTAGTCCCAGAACTCAGGAGGCAGAGGCAGGCGGACCTCTATCAGTTCAAGGTTGACCTCATCATCTACATTGCAAGTTCCAGATCAGCCAGAGCTACACAGTGAGACCAAGTCTCCACAAGGAGCTGCCGGGGTAGCTCAGCCAATGAAGCACTTGAGTTTGATCCCCAGCAACCATGTACAAATGCTGGGTGTCATGGTACATGCATGCTTGTCAACCCAGGGCTAGGAAGGTGAGGACAAGAGGGCTCTCTGACCAGTCCATCTGGCCCAAATGGTGGGTTCCAGGCCCATGAGAAACCCTGTCTCAAAGGAGGGGGCCAGTGTTCTGAGGGTGACACTTGAGGTTGTCCTTCAGTCCCCACAAGCACATAAACATACAAATACAAAGAAACACATGTGTAGACACCAAAAATAAATAAAATCAAAACCAAGAGCATTAAAGTAGCAAGTTCAGCACTCAGGAGGCAGAGGCAGGTGGATCTCTGTGAGTTCGAGTTTGGGACCAGCCTGGTCTACAAGAGACAGCCTCCAAAGCCACAAAGAAACCCTGTCTCGAAAGATGGAAAAAAAAAAAAAAAACCAACCAACCAAACAAACAAACAAAAAAGTAGCAAGTTCAACAGGTAAAATTCTTTTGCATGCTCATTATAGTTTCAAAAGGAAAAGAAAATTCATGAGCTATGTCTCAGTCAGGAAGAAAACTGAGCCATTTTTCTGGCTCTCCAGTATTTTATAATTTGTTTTTTATTTAAGAAATAGCCAATGTGTCAAAAATAAACTGGTTAATAAAGGAATTTAAAAACTCACATTTAAAACAGGCAAAAATCTCCTTGGAGTTAAGAATGCATTAAAAGTTATGTTTTCTCTGGGGTAAGACCTTATTTTATGCCAAATGATGTCAAATCTAACTTTTAAGAAGACTGAAAAACAGTGTTCATTGGTTTTGAAAGCCCGAAGTGCCATTACTTGCATCAAGCACTAAGCATTGACCAGGACAGTACAGTTTACTTACCGAGCATACAAAGCAAGTATCATGCCAGGTATAGCCCAGAGCTTCAAGGAACATGTCGCCAGCTTCTATGGGGAACTCGCATCCACGGCATATTGTTCCAAAAAGAGCATAATAATCTGCATCAGGTTAGGAGGGAGATACAGTTTAAACATGGCGAGGCTTTGGAATGGCAGGTCACAGGAAACAGCGGTAAGATGGGAGTTAAACGAGACACAGAGGTTAAGACTGAAGTGGAAACAAGGACTACAACATCCACTGGGGTGGGGCAGCTTGGCTGGGATTCCTCACTGGACTGGATGGGAGGCAGGACAATCGCTACAGAGGAACCACTGCCTACCTTGGGATGTATGTTCAGCACAGAAAGCATTATTGTGACACTTAATATTTTTTATTATATTTCCTGTGTTCCATGGCTCTGTTTAAATGCCCAGATGCATGAACAGGAGATCATGTTGTGTGTAGTGTTCAGTAGTACACTTGGATGTGTCCAGGTACAGTAAGAGGACTCTCAATAATTTGCAACAATGAGCCTAGTTAGTATAATCTGAGAACAAACTTTGAATACAGGTTTCAGGACACTTTCACAAATAAGTACTGTGACCGAGTTCCTAGATGGATTATGCCAATAAAACCAGCCTCAATTTCTTTTGTTATATTTTCCTTCTAATTTCATGACTTCATTCTGGAAATCTTTACTCAGACAACATGAGTAACTTGAAGGTTAGCTCTAAAATACTAACAAATTCCCTTTTGATGAGAGTGGCCTTGTCCTTTCTCTACTATTAAAAAAGAATGCCAGCACGTTTCCATTTTCTTTTATTCAACTCCACTGCTGCTGTGTTGACCTGTGAGCCAACTTTTGGCCTTTAATAATGTCAATCCAGCCATAGTTGGAGGGGAGGGATTCTATAATATGCAGCCTGGTGCAGAGATTCTTTAGCACCACTGCTAAATACAGCTCCACAGACTCTAGCAGGCAGTGCTCCAGGCAGCACTGAGGTGGGGAGGCAAAAAGGACAGGTGTGGATGCTTGTCTCATGGGGTTCCAGTTAAGACTGTGATAAGTACAATGTAGCAAAAACCAGTGCTATGATACAGAATAACTAGGCACACACTACATTATAGGAGGGTTAGGAAACCCTTCTCTGGTATGTGACAGTCATGATGAATCACACTGAAAGCATTCTAGTTAGATGAAACTTTTATGTATGAAGGCCCTGGAGCTAGAAATAAAATCTTAGCCATGTCCAGAAAAATAAAGGGATAAGATATGGGCTAAATCCAGTGTCAGAATGTAAAGAAGCAGGAGATAAATCTGGCAAGGTGGGTTTTGGCAAGGACAATGGTTCTTATTCTAGTGGACGCCATTTATGGAATACGAGCATAATCTGACTGCCATGGTTGACACTGCATCAATTTCTCTGCAGCTGCTATTGGGAAATCCAGGAGAAGAGTAAGAGTAAGCTGGGCATAAAGGCAGAGATGCTTATCCAATATCCACTGGCAGCAGAGTTGCTAGGAATCACTTGTTAAGATTCTGTTTCAGAAGAACAGAGAAAGAAATCCTAGGTGTTTGGACAGTAGACAGTGCAGCCATCTAATCTACAGAGATGGGAACATTGCTAAGAACTGGCTGAAGGTTAAAGAAAAAGAGTAAAAATTAGACCGCGATTCCCCTCTGCTAGCAATACATTACTTGTATATCATGATTTCTTAGAACACATTACACTTCTCAGGTTAGACAGATGTTTATGTTTTTGCATAGTTAGTCAGAATGTCTTACAAAGTTTCTAAAACTCTCAAACCAGCCAGTCAACTAAACAAAAACCAGAAAAAATAAGCTGCAGAACATGAGATACTCTGAAGATGGTAGGAAGTTTACAGCCAACTTAAACTGCTAACAACACATGGGGCATTTTATTGGAGGTTCTGGGGCTTCCTGGTGAGCAATCTGGAATAGAGCCAAACCCTTCCTAACTAAGGGGTTAAGGGGAAGTGAGCAAAGAGGTAAGTGATGCTGAAATGGCTTCAGACAAAAGCTGATGGTCTCTTGAACTTTACCACTGGGCAAAAATCCCTTCTTCTAGGACCACACTTTGAATTTTAATCTAAAATAAGAGTAAAACTGAATAGTGGGAATTCAGTTAATGGTAGTTAATAGAGGCAAAATAAAGCAAAGCATGTTTCATATTTTGAAATAGCCATTGTGGAAGCAATATCTGAATAAGGAGTAAATGGTAAGAAAGCTCACTTGCAGATGTGGCAAAAGAAAAGGAAGTGCTGGGTGTTCAGGTGACAAAGCAAAGGGAGTGGCAGGCTCTTGGACCCTAAATTATTAAAAACATCTTCACCAGGGAGCAATCTGAGCCAGGATTGCTTTTCTATTCAGTAATGGCAGCAAAGGATTTCACGTTTACTTTCAAGGTTGTAGCTTTAAAAAGCAAAGCGGTAACATTCGAATGTTGAACATTTCTCATGTTTATAACCATTTGGTATTCTTTACAGCAATAGTGGTTTTACGGTACATTATGAGTAGAATTTATATCTTTAAATGATTGGAGATTTGAACATGTTTTTCCTACTAAGTAATGCTAACCTTGATGCTCATAATGAAGTTGGAAATGTTCATTTTGAAAGTCATGAACAGTCACTATTATTTTTGTTTTGCTATATATTCAGAGTAATATGTAATGCCTCTAAAAGAAGGAAACCTTGTTGACCTAAACTTTTCTTTCAATTGTACAGAAACGTAAGCGTTTTAGCTTCATTCTTAGCAAAGGCACTAATGGCTTATTATCTCACCAGTCTCGCAGTATGGCTCTCCATCTTCCAAGTGAAAAACATTGTTGCGGATGGGCTTTCCACAGGCCACACACACGAAACAGGACACGTGCCAGGTTTGCTTCAAAGCATTGATGACTTCCTGTTATAGAAAGGTGGATGGAGTGAAAGATGACAATAAACACATCAATACCTGCTCTCATTGTTGAACCACACTAACTCAATGTAGATGTACGTATTTCATCTTTGTCTTGAAGTTTTCATCAAAGAAACAAGAGATGCTTAGTGGAAGATTCTCACGTCATTGAAAGCTTTTGTAAAAAGTGTGCTTTTCATAAATACAAATCCATAAACAAAGAATATTAGCTATTACTAACTCTATACATGCAGTGCATAAGGGAAGAATTACAGAAAGGTTTGCTACAACACATTCTGCTTTCTTTCAAAGGGCGTCAGGATGCATTAACCTAAAAAACTTTCATGGCATTATCTTGAAAATGTCATGAAGGAGGGGAAAGCATTTAAAAACTAAAACAAACCTAAACTCCAGTGCATTATGGAAGCAATAATGTAATCAGTATAATCCAATCAGCTCATTGAGTGTTTAGCTTTTGGGAATCAGCTGTGACTGTACTATGCACTTACTCCACTGAGTGAAGTGTGAACCATAAAAGCTAGGATCCTAGTCCACAATGGCTTCCTGTTAAATATTCCAAGATGCAAGACTTGGAAGAGATTTAATCAGTAAGAAGTTTGGGGTTGTTAGTTTTTCAAGAATTGTTCTAAGGATTCGATTAAGAAGAGGTAAAGCAACTAAAAAATAATTTCTGGAGAATATTTAATAATATGGGAATTCTTTCTTTCACTTCCTAGAATCTTATAACTTTTGCCATTCTTGACTTTTATTAATTAATTCACAGAATGCTTATTCACTAAATGTTACCTTGACATATAGCCTACTAACTGATTATCTGTCAGCACTTATGGACAAGCTAGCCATTATACTCCTTTATTGCCAATGCAATGTACAAATTAATAACATAGAGATTGGTTGGTTAGGTAGCATATTTATAATTGAAACTATTTTGAATGTTTCACACCTACTTAAGCATGTTCTCCACAATTCACATTTTTTTTTCTAGAATTTCATTATTGTATTTTCGGATTGAGAATTCAGGTAGAATCAAGCAAAACCATTCCAATTTGTACATGTTAAAGCCAAGAACACTGGTTTCTTCTAAAATCAAGTTTTCCTCCACTACTAGTCACCTACAAGTAGTCACCTGAATCTTCAATGTCATTGAAAATTGGGTGTTATAACATGATGGCCATGTATTCTTTTTTTTTTTTTTTGCCAAAAAAGTATAGCTTGAAATGTTTTTCCTATCACATGTACACGTCCATAACTGAAGTCACAGTTTTAAACATTACATTCATTCAAATAAAAATACTATAAGCTTCACATTTTACAAATTTGGTATATTTCATGAGATCAGTGTCCTGTGCTTGAACTCTGACAAGTAGGGAAAGGTTGCTCTTATAAAAGCTATGGAATTTAATTTAAACCAGCAAAGGTGTCAGTCCTGAGAGTTTGTGTGTGTGGTCCTGGACGACCTCTTCATTCCTGAGCAAACAGGGTCCTGCTAAGGTAGCACACCCACAGTAAATCATTTTTCCCATAGTGGCTAGACTTTCACCAGACCAAGCCAAAGGCAGCTAACCCCATGGGTCTGATATACCTCCTCAGAGGTCTGCTTCGTTTTCTTTTATAATAAACACAACTAATGAAAGCAGCAAGGGTTGATAAAGCAAGAAGAAAATACAAAGTAAAAATAATGGAAAGATTTATTACAAAATCTCCATGGCTTTCGGATGCACTACACAAGAACAAGTAGTTTCAAACACTCACGCCAAGGATCTTCCTCTGGCACCGGCCACATTCAGGAGCAAAGAACTTCTCATAACATAACTCGCAATACAGTGCTCCCTTCTCCTCAACAAACCCAATGTAAGCCATCGTGTTTTTGCAGTGAGCACAGTTAAATTCTTCTGGGTGCCAAGACTTCCCCAGAGCCACGAGGAAAGGTCCCCTGCCAAAGGAAAGAGACCAACTTGACTCAGAGATGAAAGTGTCTGGTGTTGGCCTGGAGAGAACATTTGTCTAGGTTACTGTCTGCTTGATTTCCTTCTTCAGGACTGGGCATGGCAGCACTGTCACCCTGCAGAGACTGTGTGTGAGGAAAAGGGGGAAGAGGAATAATAGCACTTGGGGCATCCTTCTAGAGAGGCCACCTTCTCCTCCTTCCCATTTGCCTGGGATCAGGGCACATTTGAACTGCATGACAGTGGGCCATTCCTGTGTACATCATCATGACTGAAAATGAGAACGATAAACGTGATGGAGAAGCAGCACCAGAGCAACACATGTCTAAGGCAGGAAGCAAAGCTGAAAACAAAACAAAACAAAACAAAACAAAACAAAAAACAAACTCTCAATTTGGCAAGGTTAGATCCTTAAGAATAATGACTTCCTGAGACGCCTCAGACTTTCTTCCCTCATGATGTCATATGCTTATTTCTCACCTTTATTAAATGTTTCAAGTTCAGCTTCTAAATTAACCAGAAATTGAACTGTACACTATCAGTTGTTTGAGGCTTGATGGGAGGCTTTTATTTCATTCAAATATGACTAATTTAAATTTTATTGCATTAAGAGCCTTAAACATGAAATCTATCCCTAAAATGTATTTAACTATGCATGACAATGCTACCAAACATAGTCTGATGTTCTACAGTAATCCCCAGACATCATTCATCTTGCCTAATTGAAGTTTTATACCCAACATTTACCAATCCCTCCTTCCCTTTCTCTAAATAAGACAGACTTGGGGGTGAGGGAGGAACAAGATCTTACTTTGTAGCCTAAGCTGGCCTGAATAGGCAGTCAGTCCTGGGTAGTTTCGAATTCATGAACCTCTCTGCCTCGGCCTACCAAGTACTTAGGATTATAGGTACGACCTATATACACGATGGGCAGTTAAGACTGATTTTAATGTTTTTAATGTGTATTTTTATCAAGGTAGCAAATGTTTGTATAGAGATTTCCCCCCTAAATACTATAGTCATGACTGATAAGATGTGCTTGATTCACATAACAGGAACCCATTACAAAGCCTTATCTAGTTAGAAGCCTTCAGAGATGAAGCAGACTAGCCTCTGAAACACACTTTTCAGTAGCTACATCACACTAATTTTTATTCATGGAAGGCCTTACCTCCAAGGCACTTTTACACTTATCTAATTTGTTCATACAACATTCTTGTGAGACAGACCAGGGCAATTATTATGAACTCAGTTGAACAAATGGAGTGGCATGGCCAAACAGTATTCGAAAGATATGTCAAACGTCATACAATTACTGACTGAGCCAAAGCTAGGGCCTGACGCTTGCTTCTACTTCCCCATGTATTACTCTAGTCCACCGAGACTGCTTTCTGTCTCACTACTGTCAACCGGTACCACAGGATAATCACAGGCGACTGTTAGCAGCACTGGACTTCTAGGCAGAGTAGTAACAGGATGCCATGGCAGTGAACATCCCGCAGAGCAGCTTCTACCCCGTGACAACACAAATCTGCAATAGCTGTCTCATAGAGTATGGCTGCATGAGCCTCTAACTAAAGTTTGGGGCTAGAGACAGGGAGGACCTGAGAGCTCTATGGCTGGTCGGCCTTGCCAGGAAGGTGAGTTCTGACTCAGAGAGAGAGACCTTGTCTCAACATAATACAACAGAGAATGGTAGATCACATCCAGTGTGTTTCTTTGACTTCTGCATATCAACACATGAGTACATGCATCCACACACTCATGCACACGCGCGCACACACACACACACACACACACACACACACACACACACACACGCACACACACACGCGCGCGCGCGCACACACACACACACACACACACACACACACACACACACACACACACACACACACATGCACATACACACACACAAAAAAAGAAAAAACTATTTGGCCATTGCTCCCTACTACCAATAGTCTGGTACCAGCATATCCAAATCCACATACTAATTTTCTTAGCAAAAACACTAGCGTTCACTCAGAACTAACTTCTGCAGGAGTAAGGCAGCAGAAAACATTGATGTAAATTAAACTCTTTTTTTCCCTGTGAAGCATAAGAAAGTATTTCCTAGTTTTATTGTCTCTTAGCCTGCTTATTAAGAATTTGATACTTTTTTTGTACATGTGACTCTGCTTTGTTTGAGGTAAGTAGTTTACTATTATTAAAATTTCAGGGCAACCAGGGGAGCGCTTCAGGTACTGGAGCTTTGCAATGACAAACAAGGAAGGCATATGCTAATTATTTCTAAAAGAAAAGGAATGGCTGTGTGTCACCTATTGTAAAATATGTTACCTCCATCCAGTAAGCTATCCCTCTACTTGTAACTGCTTTATAAATACTCTCACTCCACAAACTCTTTCACTTATTTTTCTCAGTATATATTTGGCAAGTACTTTACCAAACATCAATCAAGAAGTTACATTCTCAAAACTGAACAAATCCGGGCACTGGTGGCACACGCCTTTAATACCAGCACTTGGGAGGCAGAGGCAGGCAGATCTCTGTGAGTTCGAGGCCAGCCTGGTCTACAGAGCGAGTGCCAGGACAGACTCCAAAGCTACAGAGAAACCCTGTCTCTAAACCAACACCCCCCCCCCCCGCAAAAAAAAAAAGCTAAACAAAATTTTCTAAGTGCTCTAAGTTTTCCCACCCACTAGGTATCTGGATGTGTAGGTCAAAGAAACTTGCAGGATGAACTTTATTGTGACTATAATGCAGTGGACAGTAGGACTTTGGGGTTTCTGTCACATTCTGTAAGGATATTAAAACACATTCATATTTTTTTACAATGCTAGGCTGTTTTTCATTAGGAAACATCCTCACCTCATCACAAGCTCAATGGCCTTGAGGCCAGTAATTTTATCGGTTACTCAGTTTTCAAAAGATACCAGTTCAACCTCAGACTCTGTATTTTCCTGAATGCAAATATGGGTGTGGGCTTGGAATAGAAATGAAAGCTTTGCCCCTGGAGCACATCTACTAATCCCAAATAGCTGAGGAGGCTCCTCTGAGGGCGGGGGTAGGGTTGGCAGTCATCTAATAACTGGGTAAGGAAAATACAACCCATCTCCTAGATTTTCTTAAGTATGTGTTATGACCAACTCAGAACACAAAAGAATTGGGGTCTGTGAGTCACAGTACTGAACCAGACCTAATCCTCAGAGAATCATTATTGATGAGCCATGTTTGGTGTGACACTTTAGCTGGTATTAACAGTTGCTATAGGAAGCAGCCTCATGACGTTCATCCCGTTCTTCTGGAAGCTGATGTGAGATTCTCGTGGAGAACTCAGGGTCAAGTTCACGTGAGCTCCTTGAAAATTTTCCTACCTGATTTCTGCAACAAGCACAGTTTATACTCCCTTGAGTAATCATTTTAGTTTTTATCACACTGAGCAGTAGATTACAAAAAAAAGAAAGAAAGAAAGAAAGAAAGAAAGGAAGAAAGAAAGGAAGAAAGAAAGAAAGAAAGAAAGAAAGAAAGAAAGAAAGAAAAGGAAAAAGAACAAAACAAAACAAACCAACCAAAAACAAAAGGGAGCCTGATTACGGGTGGGTCATTATGGTATGTCTGTCTCAACACTCACTTCACTCTGAATGGCCCCACCCATGATTTTCTCTCTTGTATTCCTCTGGAATTCACAAGACTAACATTTCATGGTTTTTGTTTTTGTTTTTGTTTTGTTTTTTTGTGCTTGTGCCTGAGTGCTCTCCTGTGTTTTGATGCACCTATATGTGGTATATGCACACTTATATATATACGCATGTGTGTACAGAAGCATAAAGCTGACATCAGGTGTCTCTCCCCACTGTTTATTGAGGCAGGATCTCTTGATGAATTGTGAGTATGCCAGTCACAGTTAGTCTAGCTAGCCGTGGAGACCCTGCCTTTTACATGGTTCTGGGAATCTGATGGTTCTGGGAATCTGAACTCAGTAGTTACCTTGCCCCAGGGTGGGTGTGGTGATATTTTGTCTATGATCTAATAAAGCTTGCCTGAAGATCAGAATACAAAGCTAGCCACAGCCATTGAGGTCAGGCAGTAGTGGCACACACCTTTAACTCAAGAAGCCACACTAGCCATAGACGTTGGGCAGTGGTAGTGCAAGCCTTTAATCCCAGGACTAGAGAGGAATGTAAGACAGGAGCTCTGCATGTAGTCTGAGATTATTGGTGGAGAGCACTGCAGTCTGCAGTCACTCTGAGGACAGGATAGACTCCCTTTGTTCTTCACCTTGGTAGTGGTAAGAACTCTACTGGCTTGGCTGCTCTGATCTTCACTTTGCCCTCCATTATCTGTCTCTGGGTTTTTATTATTCACGCTACACCAGGGATCCACACTTTCACATGGTTCTGGGATCTGAACTCAGGACTTCATGCTTTTGCAGCAAGTGCTTCATCCACTGAGTCATCTCTTCAACGCCACATTGCATACGTTCTTTAAAACGCCACTAAAAAAACCTTTGACACAAAGCTTATCATTAACAATGAAACATATAGTCTAGTCTATTAATAGAACAACTTTAAAACGTTTCATTGTTTCTTTTTTTTTTTCAAACTTGAGCAGTAAAGAACATGACTCTGTACCTTTAAAATACGAGGAGCAAATGAGTCTTGTTTTTGTCAGATCTCCTTCCTCTAAACCAGCACAAGAGGATCCTCCTTGCTTCAGTGAAGAACACTTCCTACCAGTGCCCCTGGGGGTATGTGCGGATTAAACAGCAAGCCTCTTATGGAGAAGGAAGCACTTACTACTTCTGTGTGTCAGCAAACACTAATTTAACAAATTCATTAACAGCGGATTAACACTAAAGAAGTTCTTGCTCCAGACGGGATTGGGTTTCCACCTGTGAACTGGAATGACAGGCTTGGATAACTGCAAGGGGGAATTAAATATGCATCTCCCCTTACAGTACTCCACCCTCAGCCCTTACTCAATGCATGTTGACTGACAAAGGGCAGGAAGGGAAGAGTAAAGGCATATCCGATTGGCTGAGATGGAAGACTACTGTACACTTTTTAACTCTGCTTGCCTTCTGCTCCTGACTCCTAAAGAAGGAAAGAAGCTGAGTTCAGAGAAAAAGAAAAACTTACAAATAGAAAGGGGAAAAAAACCGTTATCTTCAAGGGACACAACCTAACAGATCTGGATTAGTTTACAAATCAGTGTTTACTGCTTGCTTCTCTTGTTATTGAATCCCCACAGTGCCTCAGCCACAGATATTAACTCCATTACACTAATCAAGAAAACATTAGAATTTGCCAACTTTCCCAAGATCATGTAGATAACAAACTACAATGTGAGAATCTTGCAAAGCCCAGATAGTACAGATGTATTTATTGATGGCTGAATATATTTATGTAATTGTTATACCATCTTGGTGGATTAAGCATCTTGCAATTATGAAATGTCCCTTTTTTTTGTTTTGTTTTGTTTTTTTGAGACAGGGTTTCTCTGTGGCTTTGGAGCCTGTCCTGGAACTAGCTCTTGTAGACCAGGCTGATCTCGAACTCTCAGGGATCTGCCTGCCTCTGCCTCCCAAGTGCTGGACTGAATTAAAGGCATGCGCCACCAACACCTGGCTTGAAATGTACTTTTTTTTATCTCTTGTAACAATGTCACTAATGTGCATTTCATCCCACTCCAGAGAGAAATAATGAAGGGGAATGGAGCAGAGCCAACTAAGCAGAGCCTTCAGGGAACCCATTGTATAGATTCTCACTTGTACACAATGTTAAACCAGAGAGTTGACAAGATCTCTTTGAGCAAGTGTGGAAGAGGATGTGTAGACACTCTGATGCAGACTAGCAGGAATGCAAGAAAGTTTAGTTCCTAAAACCAAGTTATTTATATGTGCTGTAAAATAAAGTGAGTACCATTTGTTTGAATAAGTTTATATATTACCTATAATTACTACAGCAAATACTATTGAATAAATAAATCAGTTTTGTCTATTTCATTTACTTAATGTATAAAGAAGTTTTGAATTGGTTAAGTTTTGTTGGTGAAAGACAGCTACATGGCACGGTCACAGCTCAAAGATTACATAGAAATTAAGTCTGTTGCCTCCAGTGAGAAATGACAGTGTTTTGGATTAGGAGTGCAGTATGAACAGTGAGAAGAATTCAGACTGGAATACACATGTTCACATACACACACAGTACATATATCTGTACCAAACAGATTTGCTGACCCATCACATGAGGTCTGAGCAACTGTGATCAGGGATACTACTAACCAGGATGGAGAAGACAGAGAGGAGGAGGTGTATGTATACCTGGAATAAACGCTCCCATCAGATGGTAGATAGCATACTGCTTCTATTATTAGATTACATAATCTGTCCAAAGGATTCCTTTCCTCGTTGACTCTGAGCTAAGCAAAGGACCAATGATCCTAGATATGCCTGACCTAATCAGGGAGCTCTGTAAGAAATTAAAGAACAGCAGCAGAAGTGGAGATGTTGGTGCCAAGGAAGACAGCAAATAGTCATTTGAACTGCCTAGGGTGAGAGCAGCTTCTAGGAGGTGAACAACTCAACCCTCCAGCTTCAGACACTGAATTCTGCAAGCAGCCTGGTGTGTAAATGGTCATTTTTGTATCTTCATATCCAATTATGTTGGATATGATGTGGTGATATATTATTTATGATTTACTAAAGCTTGCCTGAGGATTCAGAAAGCAAAGTCAGTCTCAAGTGACAGAGATCAGGCAGTGATGTTAAACACCTTTAATCCCAGCAGTCAGAAGCTAGGAGGTGGTGGTATACACCTTCAATCCCAGGACTCAGGATTAAGAGATCTCCCAGATCTACATGAAACTGATCCAGTCCTAAAAAGAAACAGCTCAGACAAAGATGATCTCAGCACCTGGCATCACACATCTTTAATCCCAGCACTAGAGGGGCATAAAAGATAGGAGCAGGGTCTTCAGTAGTCAGCATCAGGCTTTCATTCTCCAGTCACGTTGAGGATAGTCTCAGGATTTTCCAGCCACGCTTAGGAAAGGCAACAGTCTGAGGCCTGGTTAGAGCATGTGGAGATAGGATCAGCCCTTTCAGTCTGAGGTAGAGTAAGAACTAGTGACCAACTGCTTTGCTTTTCTGATCTTCAGTTTGAAGTTTGAACTCCAGTATCTGTCTCTGAGTCTTTTATTTCTCATGCTATAATATGAAGTTAGTCATAATGAATTAAGCCCATTCTAATGACTAACTTCACCTCTTTAAAGATCAGTGCTCCAATGGCAGTCACATTCTAAGGAGACTAAGAGTTACTACTTTAACACGTAAATTTTGTGGAACACAACTCAGTTCATAATAGTAAAGTAATCTTCTTTGGGGAAGGGGATATGTCATCCATTCTGCTATCAGTGGTGTCTGAATGGGCTGTTTCCTTACAGAATAAATATAATCCAGCATTAGATAAGAAAGTAGAAAAGTGAGACTTTGGATAACTTTTGAATTTAGGGATGCATGTAGACTACACAGAGTCATTTAGAATGTTTCACTACTCAACATAGTTTTTTTTAAGACAGGGATTCTCTGTGGCGTTGGAAGCTGTCCTGGAATTAGTTCTTGTTGTCCAGGCTGGTCTCGGACTCACAGAGTTCCATCTGCCTCTGCCTCCCGAGTGCTGGGATTAAAGGCGTGTGCCACCAACGCCCAGCTCAACATAGTTGTTATCTTCTCCTTTCTTATTTATATGTACATTTCAATGTACGAACAAAATACACTACCTTACCTATTAGGGCTTAAGCTATTTTTTCTCCTGATTATAAGTAAGGTATATAAATATATATTTATTTATTTATAACATACATATGTAATACCTTAGAGAGCTCAGAATGTTGTACAGAAGAAACTAAACATCACATTGATGCAACAGATTTAGGAATTATAACTGTTAACTTTGGGCATGGTCCCTTTTTGGTCTTTTGGTACAGTAACCTGACTATATATACTATTACTGTTATATTTTCAGAAAAAGAAAACAGTGGTTAATAAATACTAAATGAATTAATTAGGTAACATATTTCATAACCAAACATATATGGAGTCTAGTCCAGGTACTCCCACTTTATCAACTTTGAGAGTTTGTCCATATAAGGTTCCATCTCATGGAGTTACTCTAAAGACACAGTAGAGTAATACCAATAAAGCTCTTAGGCAGTATCAGTCATATTTAATAAAGAGCTGGCTTTATTATTATTTTGCTTAATTTTGTTTGATCCTTATTTTATAGTTCTATATTTCTTTTGTCATTTTAATATGTGTAAGCATTCTCCTAGAATGGTTGGGATAGACATGAATAAAATGGAGTTAAACAGATCTGAACTAGAACTTGGGTACTGTTATTTACAATCTAAGCAGTTTTGACAAATGTGTGAGTTGTCTGTGCTTCAGGCTCCTCACCTGGGATACACAGTATCAAGAGCAAACGTAATCACAAGGTGGGAAGGAACATTTGGGTAAAATACACAACATCTGTAACACTGTCTTCCAAAGAGGATTGTAAGGGTGACATTGTATTGCAAATATAGATGCTAGACTCTTCCCTTCTCTCTCTCTCTCTCTCTCTCTCTCTCTCTCTCTCTCTCTCTCTTTTTCCTGTATAGTGAACAATAAAATCTCGGTTTATATCTTGCTTATAAATCTTGGCCAATGTTTTCAGTTGTTTTCTTAAATTCAGCAGCTGATACATTAAGCCAGGAAACCTTTTATTTTCAAATAAAATCTGAACCAGAAGGGACAATAAAAAAGACCTATAAATAAAGGAGTTAAAAGGAGTTCAGGGATTGAAATGGATGGTGCAGTAGGAAAAAAAAAAAAAGCATGATTCTCTTAGGGGTAACCCAGGACAGCTCTCCTTAAGAAAATGCTTGAAAAATACTGAGCAAAACATCTCAGTAATACAAAAATTCCTTTTCTCTATGGAATGCACACGGAGTTGCCTGAACGTGGCTCTGGTACTGTGCTGCAGGCGAAGACGAACGACAGAAGCATGACTACTACTCAATACTAACATTCTATATCTAGGAGGAAACCCAAGCATCACCAATCCTGACTCTCTCAGAACCTAGGACACTAATATAATATAAACATGAGCAGTTCAGTTAACCCTGTGCAACGTGCATGGCAACTGATTTTAATGACACAATATGTTAGATTTAGGAAGGCTAAGTCCTTCATATGCTTGTTGCTCCATCAGGAAACAAAGCCTGGCCTGGGCTACATTGGCCCCTTTAACACTTGTACTCAGTCAATATATACACATGAGAGATGAAGAAATGTTAGTTCAACCCTAGTTGCATTAGAAATGTTCTATCACAATCTGAAAGCTTCAAAAAAAAAAAAAGCTTCCTAAATAAAATACCTTATGCATTTGTAACCAGTCCAAGTATATACCTTTAAATATAAGTTAGGGATAACACCCATAAGCTTCTCAAGATTCAAATAAACATAAAAACTTAAATATTAAGACAAAATGAAAAATCAAGTATGGGTAGGTGCACCTTATGAATCACTTCAGTTGCTAACATCAGATTTTTACATCTTCTGAAAACAACCAACTCTTCTAAAAAATAGCTAATGTGATCCTAACAACATAAACTCAACTTTATACTTCTTAGTTTGCCAGGGTATAATATTCTGTTGAAAGTAGTATGCCTACAACTGCGGCTCATTTTAAAAACAGGTGTCCCAGATAATGTCACTTGATCCAACACCTTCTTGCTTTGGTAAGTAAAACTGACACCGAGGGCAAGAACTGGATTTATGCTTTGACCAGGGCTCTGATCCGACTACAGGGTATGCAAGCTGCTGTAGCACTTGAGCACCAGGCAAAAGTGCTATGTTATTTACTGTTACATGATCTTGACATGAGCTAATCCCCATTCCTGTTAACTTCCATAGTAATCGAAGCTTCAACACTTAAATGATACCAAGAGATGGATAATACAGAACAATGTAAAATTCAGCAGATGAGGGGATAGTTAGTGGCGGCCATTCATCCCATTAGCTGTACATGTATTTATTTCATAAAACAGAATATCTGTACATCAAAGCAAGCATCTCAGTCTACCAATAAATCTGGCTAAGGCAAGAAGAAATGGTGCTCAGTGTTTCTGCTTTGAGCTTCCTATTTTCACCATATTAAAAAGAGGCCCTAAAAGTTGTGATTATAGGAGAGCCTTGATGTTGCTCTCCTATATGAATTAGCAACTGACATGAATTAGCAATTGACATGCTTTGACACTCTAGTGTATTAAGCAACAGCTTACAATAGCACACAGAAGCAGTGACATTTGTTTCCACAAAGGATGTTATAATTTGGAATACCGTATCATTTAGCACCAGTATTGGCAACCACAGTAAGGTAACTTGTAGAACCTTGTTACATGTCAGAGTTTATATTTATTACCATTAAATCTAAAAATTTAACTAAGTAGAGGCAGTAACTAAAAGCACTGTTTTACTAATTAGAATAAGGCAGTGCTACGCTAGATTTTATGTAGATTATTTCGGTAAAACAGTAACCCTACAGAAACTTGTAGGAAAATGACTAACCAATCAAAACCAGGTTGACTGAATGCTGAGGCATGTCCCAGTTCTGCTCAATTTACGCTGCCCTAGACTGGAGACCTCCACTGCTCTGGCCCTTCTCTTAAGAATCATTTTTACTACCACCGTGGCTACTGGATAATTCTCTTTACAAATAATAATAATAATAATAATAATAATAATAATAATAATAATAATAATAATAAATACAATTGCATCATTTACCCCCTTCCCTTTCCTCCCTCTGACTCCTCCGATGTACTGCCCCCCCCACTTTCTCTCAAACTCATGACCTCTTTTTTATTGTCACACACACACCACGCTGAGTCTGTTTAGTGTTATTATATGTACATGATTTCAGGGCTGGCCACTTAGTATTGAATAACCAATTAGGGGCTCATCTCTGAGGACTAATTCTCCCGCTTTTGGCAATCATTAGTTGGCTATAATGCTTCATCTAGGGCCAGGCCTGGTGAAATTTCCCTCTTCCATGATAGCTGCTGGTTTTGTCATTGTTCAAATGCTGTTTAGGCACCCATTCTTTATGAAGAAGATAAAATTATAATTTACATGAAAAATAACAAAAATCTATTCCATTTCTATAAGACAATATTTGTTTTTTATGTGCATGCTAAAAAGTCTAAACTAGGCTGGGCGAGGTGGTTCGCAAGTAGAATTGTACCTCTTCAGAATCTGAGGCAGAAGGATCACCGTGAGTCTGAGGTCAGTCTAGAGTACATAATGCACATCTTTAAAATAAAAGTGTGAATCTATTTTAATCTTGTGCTGTGTACTGTGTTCTTGACATGGTATCCATTACTGATAGGTTAAGAGGAATATTATTATACTTTGTGTTTAAATCACTGGAGCATCCTATCTTCCGTATTAAAAGTGGCCTGGAAATAAAATGCTAAAAAATATTAATGTAACAGCAAAAAGGGAAATCTCAGTCCTAAGCTTACTTGCCTTTATAGGTCTCACTATTTCAAATGTTTCCAAACAGGTCAGTTTAAAAAGAAGAGAATGTAAGCAATAATTTCAAGCAACTATTTTTACTGCCTACAAGGCAACCCACAAAGAGGCAATAGGGTCTTTCTGGTGAGATGTCTGCAACCAGCATCCACATACACACCTCATAACACTTTAAAAGCCACTCATAAGGATGCCGAGATTTAATAAGCTCCAGGACAATATGATTAAAAGATCTCTGGGCATTTCCCCCCTTTTGGAATTTAAGAGACAATAAAATAGATCTGGTAGGAAAATCCTCAAAAGATGAGGGTACTAACCCATTCTAAATCTTAAGGCGCTTGAGAAGAAAGAAATACAAAGGTCTACTGTCACTGCTTCTGTATGTAAAGGCTAATCTTTTCTCCAGGGCTCAAAGTTCTTTTTATTTCTATGTTATAAGTTATTTTTTCAAGTAAATGAAAAGTCTTCGTTTGTATAACTTATAAAATAATAAGGTTGAGATAAATGATCTCAGGGTCCCTTCAAGCCTTATAATTTTAATTATTTCTGAAGGGCTACTAATGACTATTTTTCTAGATCTGGTAGAAACGAGTAACTGACAAAATCAGTATTTTAGTTTTATTTTCAGGAAACCTGGGGTAACTTTTCATTAAAATTGATATGGTTATACATGCTAATCCTATCATTCAGACTTGTAGCAAGAATATTTTGACTAATAAGATTATACATGTTACAGAACATTAAAAAAATAACCACATTTTATTAAGTATTTTGAAGAAAACTTCAAAACTAATTGACTGACCTGATGACTTGGTTGCAGTGGGCACACATGGGAGTTCGCTTCCCTGCTGGAATGTGCTCGGCTCGCTGCACAAGTGTGTCTTGGTCACTTGGCTGGGGCGCCCCCACAGCTGAGTTTGCAGGTACTCTTGTACCTGAAGAAGTCGCACTGTTTGTAATTCTTCCAGTAGAAGGTGCTAGGAATTAAATGCAAGAGAATCAAAATGAGAACAAGCCAAATACAAGCTTTTCCCAGTGATAAAATTCCTGGTTATCCACTGACATTGTGGCACTGGGCTGTAGTTAAACATGTGAACAGAGAATACAGACCCAAGGATTAGCACACAATATGAGTGACAAACATAATGAGTGAATCCATTCCCTTCGTCTTTCACATGGAGATATGGCTAGGTGACCACCATAAGTGATATATTTCTTTCCAATTAGTTATCTCTGCTCACATTAACTAACTCAACATAGTTCTAAATATATCACAGGCATGTAAGAAACTTCAGAGTGTTGAAGATAAAAAAGCTCACTCTAGTCTCTTCCAGATTGTTTTTCCCAAGAAGAACTCATCGTCAGCTACCAGGGGCACGTCAGCTAGTTACCAAATACCATCCCTGATCCTTCCCCAGAACCTCTGACAGGTCCAGATTTCTACAGACAATTATTGATTCTGTCTTCCCTTCTCCACCTTCTCCATTTCTACAACTTCCTGTTGAGGTCCCAAATGTTTTCTTTTCGGATTAGATGCCAAAATGTCTCATTTCCTTTATACGCATTCTCCCAATGACCACTGAAGACTGCACTGTTGGCAAACCACAGCTCTGTAAAATGTTTCAAGAGTCTCCCTGCCTCTGAGCAGTGAATAGTTCCTGTCTGTACACTGTACACTAGTCCTTCCAGGGACACCCTCCCCTATACCATTTTCCCCACTCTACCTCCACTTAGTGCTATAGCCATATTAAACTGCCTCACTGTTTCTTGCATATATGATCTTCTATGCACAGGGTTTCTTTGCTCCCAGTAACACCATTTTTTTCTTCCCTTCCCCATTGTTTGCATAGCAACTACCACATATGATTTCAGACTCAACTCCTTGGTGAACTATGTGAGGTCCTTTCCCTGACCCACATCTACCATGGTTCCTCCCACATAACAGAGATCAAATGTTTGTCTCCTAGGCTCCCATAATTTCCCATGGATGCCTTAATTATTCCAATAATAATTCTGTGTATTTTCTTCTTCAACATAGCATGTTCTCAAGAACTCTTAATCCTATTTTTCAACAAATACAATCTCTGAATTATTGAATAAACCAGTCAATACATTACAGAGTAAGCACCAATAGGTTTGAGACCAACAGAGAGGCCTTCTCTTTACCCACAAATATTTAAAGTCTAACGGACTAGAAAAGACACCGTTTAAATGGTTTAAAGGGAACAACTAAATGAACGGCATACACATATAATATAAAACCTATATTGTGTGATTCATATATTCTTCTATACCCGCACAAGTGGGCACCATATATTAAAGGTCTGATTAGAACTGTGTAAATTAATTAAGATAGCTGTAAGGATGATTTTTCCTTCATCAGAATCAAACCTGTTTGCAAGGATTTGCAACTATAGATCCAGAAGCCCCACACTTCTATGGTACTTTGTGTGGTGCTCACTCTATGAAATGGAGCTTTCAACACTGGGGAGCTTGATGGGGTTGGGAGTGTGTTTCTGCTCTCCCTGGCTTACATATTATCTTAAACAAATGGGAAAGGACATTACTGCTATATCCACTGCATATCATCTTCCCTGATACTCCGTTTACCCTGACAGCACCTTCGCCTCCACAACTCTTCAGTTTCTACATTCAGGTTTGCTACCTCCCGAAACACTGGAAAGCATTTTCCATGCTCACTCTAGAAGTCTTCATGTTTAAAGCATGTAAATGGGTCTCCTCTTGGGCACATCATAGCTTTGCCCGAGAACCTCTCTTTTTGAAATCTCCCATGGAGGCAGGCGCAGATGGCGGGCATTCTGCCTTCCATGTCCCTAATGCTTCATGTCCAGATACTAGTAACTGCTTCATAGTAAAGGCTTTCAAGTTAACCCAACACCCACCCTCCCACCCCGCCGCCTTATCCAAACTGTACCCTATCATTTGAATTCCGGTTTTGAATTCCTTAAGTCTAGACAAGCTTCGTCACTATTCCAGCTGCAATCTGTGACTTCTCCCATTTCCCAATTTCTTCTGACACATGCTTCCCCTGGCATGTGCCTACACACACACACACACACACACACACACACACACACACACACACACACACACACACACACACACACACCCTTTGCTCAGGGTCCCTTCAGAAAACCATAATGGACTCCACCTCTGTAACCTTCAGCCAAGGAGATGTCTAGAAAGTGCTGATTTCTTTCTTACCCATGTCCTATTCTACAACATACAAATTTTGAATTCTTCTCCAAAGTCTCCACTGACCACTATAGGAGAAGTGCTTCCTTTCTCTTTTAACATCTATAGCACCTTGCCTGGATAATTCACATACTGTTTATCAAACTCCTGTTAATATCTTGTCTTCTCCAAGACGATTAGTTCTTATAATTGAGTGAAAGTATATACATTTTTTTGTCATTAGAAAACGGCTTTAAGGCTAGTAAGTGAAAAGACAATTAAGTGGAAAAGAGACGGTCACAGTTCACTTTGTTGTTTCTCTGCTCTTAGACTACACAGAAAGCAGTTTCTTAAATGTGGATTAGGGTTAGGGTTTCAAATGGGAAAGTTACTAATTGGAAAATCTGGAAATCAGACCTCAAAGAGAATGAAACCCTTTCATCTACTGTATCATATTATGTATGCATAAACCCTCAAGCACTGAGTCATCCAGACATTTTAAAGCAATAAATGAGTGTAAAAACTCTCGAAGCCACTGTAGAATGGGACATAATCCATCTGGCACAGGTCTCACGAAGGTATACGAGGAACTAACTTATTCACATGAAAAGCATTTTTAATCACAAAACATGTGTTGCATCTCAAATACAAATAAGGTTTTCTCTTAGTCTCTCATGTTCACCACCTAGGATGTAAAGGGAAGTCTCACTCCTGTTTGCTGCTGTGTGCTAGCACACTGCCTCCACACAAAGCTATGTAGTCCCTGCTAACAACTAAGCCCTGAGCAGGTCCAAGGCACAATTACTGACAATATGAATAAAATACCAATTCTTCAGACTGAGTCTCACACTTGTGTAGTATGGGAACAGCTAACATCTGAGCAACTATGACAGCCTATGGCTCTACTCACTTGGCAAGGTTAGGTGTAAGAACATGAGGCACTGGGTGAGTGAAACAACGTAAAATGAGTCCCATTCCCATGATAATTGCTACACCATTTCAGAAAAATAGTCTTCCATCGAGATAGCCTATTTCAAATGTATTGAACTCCCTGTAAAAATGATCTATCTTGATGACAATTTACTTGTCTATAACATTTTTTTTCTTTCCTTTTACTTCCTAATAATACCCACCACACAGGAACATGGATTCAGCTCCAATTCACAATGTGGAAATACAAACCATGAGTCAGTTACTAGAGAATACTGGGAAGTGAGCTCCACTTTAGATTAGATTTCTTCTTCAACCTTAATCCTGAACAATTTCATTAAATTTGGAGTCTTTTTTGGAGGATCTCTGAGTGGAACCTTGTTTGAAGTGTTTTCCATTTGTAATAAACATATTTCAGGAAAACTTTTGTTTTGTTTTGTTTTGAGATAGGGTTTCTCTATGTTATAGTCTTGGCTGTCCTGGAACTTGCTTTGTAAACCAGCCTGGCCTTAAACTCACTGAAATACTCTTGCCTCTGCCTCCCAAGTGTTGGGATTAAAGGCAGATACCACCACCACCCGGCTCAGCAAAAGTCTTAGCTAGTTACTAAAAACTGTCCCTTTCATTAACAAAATTGCTACCTGAGTTTTTTAGGGTTATAAACAACACAGATCCATACTTGTCCTTTCCTTTTGCTTTCCAACACTTGGTGTTTATAGAGTGTTACGTGAGTTCCCTGAACACTCAGAGACATATATTAATTATAATACTGTTGGCCGGTGGCTCAGGCTTCTTATTGGCTAGCTCTGTCTTAATTATTAACCCATAACTACAAATTTATGTATTTCTACATGGTCTTATCTTACCAGAGAATGCCTGACTCACGTCCTCTCTCCCTGGGCTCACATGCTGCTCCTCTTTGCTTGCATTTCCCAGAATTCTCCTCGTCTCCTAGCCCCGCCTATCTTCCCACCTGGCCAATTAGTGTTTTATTCATCAACCAATAAGAGAAACATATACAGAATAACATCTCCCATCAACAGAGATTAACACCAAATAAGTTAAACAGGTATTAAATAATTTATCAGTATACTAGATGGCTCTCAGCATATAAAAAAGGATTTGTTAAATTAATCAAGTAAAATATACAGAATGAAAAGTAGTTGAATCCATAGTTTTAAAAATATTTGTCATGGTATATTTATTTTAATCTGTGACTTCTTACATCTCTCCATTTCTTACCATACTCACTCTTGTACACTCTTGTACACATGTACACACATACAAAACCACACACACACACACACACACACACACACACACACACACACACACAAAATCCTACACACAAGACCAACTACACATCTATGGACTTTTTTGTATGTTGAAAAGTTAAAGGAAATTGAGAACAGAATTGTTTCATCATTACAATGTGATTGTTAGCACTTAATAGATCAGGAATGCACAGACAGAAAAGGACAGTGGTTGCCCAAGGACATGAAATTAAGCAACTGGTTTATGAATTACTTAGCACTGAACACTGTGCTGGGCTTACCAGTATGAATAAGAACTATTTGTGCATCCATGAAGTTTAAAGAAGGTTATAGACCAGTAAATAATTGATTTTGTTAACACCAGGATGAAGTGTAGGTATATAATGTTTCCCAAAGGCACAGGTAATGTGGTTTTGTGTCCCTATCCAAGGTGCTAGGGGATAGTGGTGGACCCTTTTATAAGGTGGAGCCCAGTGGGAGCTTGGTGGGGGCATGGTCTCTCTTGGTGTTGGTTGTTAGGAGAATGGGCTTCCTCTGCCACACGCTTCTGCCATTATGAGACTTCATTAGAGATTCACAAGCAGAAAGGGCAATGTACTGAAACCTGTGTAATAATAGCATGACTGTTGTTGGGGTTGTGGAACTGCCCTCTGACTAGATGAGAGGACTGCTCCACGGAGAACCCATGCCTGGTACTATAAGCCTAGAACCTAGCATGGTGGGTGAGTCCATCCTTAAGTGAGCAAACTAAATGCACATTATTAAGCTGCCTTCTAAATATATGTTTGGACTCACAGACAAAAACCCTGAGCTATAATGAGAAATGCCTCTCTTAACAGAGAATTAGCAATAAATATAGAGATGCCCAAGACGCTAAGAATAAGTGACAATTGAGGACTCAGCCCTAAACTACACATTTACACAAAGAAGACTCTAAGGCTTGGGAAACTCCATGAAAGTATGTAAGGGCTTGGAAATACACTGAAGGGCTGTGAAATGCCAACCTCTAGACTCCATATACCCATTTGCAATCATGAATACACAACTGTAGTTACCTGCATTGGGCCTGTATAAGGCAGGCCCTGCCAACAATGGGCTATGGTAGTGGAAAGCGCTCACAGACTCCGGTGATCCACAACTCAAATTCCACCAAGGTGCTCTCCAATTGATAAGCAACAAGTGTGGCAAGTTTTCCTTTACTGTAACACAACACACTCACAGATGTTATGTACTAGGCAGTGGGCTGACTGCTGAACTACTGGCTCTTTCTAGTGTCTAGAAAGGGAAGACTCATTGTCACCAGTCAAACATCGACTGCTGAGCCTACCACAAGCTACAATGGATAGGTCCAAACCCACGGCCACTTGGACAGCCCTGGTTAAACTCAGTAGATCACAAACAAGACAAACAGATGTGAATTTGTTGGGAAGAGGTAGTAGGGGGATGGGAGAGGATATGGCTGTGTGAGAGTGGCCAATATGTATTATGTACATTTGTGCAAGTTGTCAAATAACTAATTGATTTTTAAAAAATCTGAAAAATAGTATGGAAAAATAAATCTTTAATCTTTTAATGTTGATTATCTCTGTAGTTTTTCCAACAATAGAAAGCTGATTAAGACATGGAGTAAGTTGTAGGAGTTGGAAAGACGGTAGGTTTACCAGTTATTCAATCATTCAGAAAGTACACTGAGTAGTTTTTGTCACCTTGACACAATCTTAGTCATAGATGGGAACAGCAATCACAGCTGAGGAAATGCCATCATCAGATTGTCCTCTGTCATATCTAGGGCATTTCCTTGATTAGTAAGTGATGTGGGAGGAACTTCTCTCTCTCTCTCTCTCTCTCTCTCTCTCTCTCTCTCTCTCTCTCTCTCTCTCTGTGTGTGTATGTGTGCGCGCGCGTGCACGCGCGCGCATGTATGTGCCTTCACTGGGCAAGTAGTTCTGGGTTACGTAAGAAAGCAAGCTGAGCAATCCATGGAGTACAATCCATGGCTTTTGCTTCAGTTCCTGCAACTAGAGTATTACCTTGAGTTCCAGACTTAACTTCCCTTCATGATGGGATATAATATAAGCTATAAGATGAAATAAAGTCTTTTATCTCGAAGTTGCTACAGTCATGGAGCTTATCATAGCAATAAAAAAGCAAACTAGGACAGCAAGCATATACAAAAAGCCTAATGTACAGACAATACTAAGCATGAATATACAATGGATAAGGGAATGAACGGTCTTGGAAAAAACTTTTAATTGTCTTTCATCTCAATATAGTCAGAATATTGAGTATATGAACTCAGGACAAATATCTAAAGCTGTAAGAATGACTAAAGAGTCATCATCATATTCACATTTGAGTTACAGAACAGAATTCTATGCAGTACAGTAGAAAATAGAGGTGCTCCTCGGACAGAAAGCAAGCAGTGTAAGTACCTTAAAGACAGACTAGCAGGACAAAGTCTAGGAGACTATATCCCAGAAGCCAATAAAGGCATAGGTGCAAAATCTGGCTCCTTAAATGACACCCGACTCCACAGTCCTTGTCTCTATGCATGCATTCATTCAAACACATACCATCTTCTTTGCCAGTGACTGCTTTGATTCACTATAGCATGAAGGCAAATTAATTTGTAATTTCCTTACTAAGTTGTCCTGGTTAGCTTCAGCTGTCAACCTTACACAGCCTAGAGTCACCTGAAGGCATCCCAACTGAGGGACTGCCCAGGTCAGTTTGACCTGAGGCCATGTGATGAGGGAGTCTTGACTGACAATTGAGGTGGAACGGACCAGCCCACCTGGATGGTGCCATACTTAGTCAGGGGGCTCAGAGCTAAACAAGGGTACAGGGCCAGAGAGAAAGCAAGAGAACAAGCCAGCAAGCAGCCTTTGCCCACAATTTCTGCTTTAGTTCCTGCCCTAATTTCTCTCAATGATGGACTATGATCTGGAAGTCTAAGCCAAATAAACCCTTTTCTCCTGAAATTGCTTCTGGTCAGAGTAGTACTTTATCACAGCAACAGAGATCAAAGCAGAAAATGCACACACGTGATATTTTAGGGATAATGTAGGAAGCATTATTATTTTTTCCCTTTGCTTGTAAAACTATCATTTAAAAATTCAACAACCTTGTCCTAGTGCCTCTAACAGTTTGGATTGTACTAAGGCATTAGCATACTCTGTAATAGGCTATTTTATATTCCACAATGGTATTTTTCTTTCTCTAAACATGGCTACTTATTCTTTAAAGTCATTAAAGCCAATAGATGCAAAATTCTTTAAATAAGGCATATGCATGTAAGGCTGGATACCCTACGTTTTGAGAAATCATTTAAAAGAAGTATGCATTTTGTTGTATATTTATAAATAAATAATAAAGAAAATTATGCTAATTAACCTAGAAATAACCATACAACTGATTCCTTATAAAAATCATGTAATATTTTACTTTCATTGTCAGAAGAATGAGGCTGATATTGAAAATATTAGTGAATATTAATGTTTGCAGACAGAAGTCATATATGAGTTATGATGTGAAAAACAACTGTTTGAATGGCAAGGCTGTTCTTATTAGAAACACCAAGGCTAATGCGGGCTTGTATAAATAACTGGTCCTTATTGAAGTGACACTCTGCCACTCTTCAGCACATAACAACTTGTAATTCAACAGCAGAGTATGTTCTCAAAGATATAGTAGAAATTTTACATAAAAAAATTGAAAGGCAGATGGCTCAGCGGCTAAGAGTCCTGGCTGTTCTTTCAGAGGTCCTGAGTTCAATTCCCAGCAACTACATGGTGGCTCACAACTATCTATAATGCGATCTGGTGCCTTCTTCTGGCCTGCAGGCAGAACACTGCATATATAATAAATAAATAAATCTTTAAAAAAAAATGAAAGGCAGTGTGGCAACACACATGTATGTAACTGGACAGCGAGTGTCACTTCTCTGCTGCTTCCCTAACCATCTTAAACAGATGGTGGCCAAGAGAAAATGCAAAGGGTCTGTGCATTTTTTCTATCAATCTCTTTATGTTGAAAGCATAAACAACAGTCTACTTTTCATAATCCAGGCGTGAAATTGTATCCAGCAAAAATGGAAAAAGTTAAGCCAAGATCTAAGATCAGGGGACATTCTGAGGTTTGTGCAATTTTTATTAAATGGAATAAAGGGCTTGCTTAATTCAGTGATTAAAAGCTAAATTAGACAGATTATATCTATCTAAGCAGTGGAGAATGCTGGCATGTATGCCATGAAGAATTGGAACAGGTGCATATAAGGCTGAGTATCAAGTACCCACAGCTTTACGAGGCCAGGTTCTTCCATTAGCGCCATCCTTTCAACTCTAAGAACACAGATTAAACTGGGTCTAGAATGTCCTAATTAGAGTGGATATAGGGACTTGGATTAGGTACCACTCTCTTTTAATTTTTTTATACTTCATGTCATCAAATATTAGTCAGTACACAGGATTGCTTTATTCTCTGCATTAAGCTTATACAAAATTTTTCTTTGAGTCATAGTTACAATTACATAGCACATAAAAAAAAAAAAAAACAAGCTGTTAACACACAGAGGGTCTTAATACCATTAACATCAAATGTTGATGTTGTTAACATCAACAAATAATTTGTCCATCACAATATGCCCAGCATTTTCTGAATGATTTCATTATCATTGTGATGTGGCATATGGTGGGAAGACAAGTTCATACTTTAATGTTGCTAAGCCAGTGTTATTCATTTTAAAAAAAGAAGGAAAGAAAAAGAATAAGAGCAAAGGAACAAACACAAAAATCAATCCAGACCAAATATTTTTTTTTAATCTAAAAAACTTATTTAGCATGTGTCTGCATGTTTGTGTGTATGCACAGGGCACATGAGGGATCAGATTAAAGCTACAGTGTCAGTCCTTTCCTTGCACCATGCAGGTCCTGGATAGCAAAGGGAGCTCAGAAGCGTTGATGGCAAACACCTTTACCTGCTCAGCCATCTTACCAGCATAAACATTATCTTAAAAGGCAAAAGGGAAGTTTAACCCACAGGCTCAGGAATCTCTGAAGGGCGGGGAGACAGCTCAATTGGTAACATGCTGCCATGCAAGCATGAGGACTTGAGTTTGGATGCCCTGCACCCATATAAAAGCCAGGCACGGTAACAAATGCCTATCTATAATCCTGGCCCAGGGGAGTAAATATGATCCTTAGAGCTTGCTGGCTAGCCAGTCTAGAGAACCTGAGAGGAGGCCCTGTGTGAGGGCTATTCTTGGCTGCCAACATGACTGCATCTGCAATAAACCAAAACCCAAGTGGCTAGAAACACCTGAAGGGATCTTTTTCTCTTCTTTTTTCCTACTTTAATTTTTTATTGACTCTTTGTGGATTTCACATCATGTATCTCACCCGATCATATTCATCTCCCCATCTCTTTGCATCCGCCCTCTGCCCCAGCAATCTCCCCTGGGGTAAAAAATCTTGTGGTGGAAGCTGCCGTGTGACACAGTGAGTTTCTATAGCTTTGCTTGCAAGTGTTCATTGAAATGTGTCACTGGGCTGGTTTGAGGTCTCTGGTTTCTACCACACTATTGATACTGGGTCCTCACTGGGATTCCTCTTGGATATTCTGTTGTCCTGTGTCATGGGGATCCTGCAGCTTTGGGTCTGCAGGACTGGCCCCTTCATGTGCTCCAGCAGTTCACAGGTGTTGGGGTGGGCCAATTCAGCCCTGGTTCTGGGCCTGGGTGATAGCTGACCATTTGTTCATCCAGATCTTGTGTGGTGGGAAAAGCCACCTGTAATCTGGGCCCACTTTCTGGCAGCCTTTGTAGTAGAAAAGGAAGAAGGAAATTCTCTCTCTTTGCCTGCTTGCTCTCTCTCTTGCTGCTAAGTCTATCCCTTCACTGTTGTTACAGCCTACTTTTTTGGGATTCTGAAATATACTAAAGACCAGCTGAGACATTCAGCCTAGTGGACAGAACAACTACTGAATTCTTAGAACTTCTGTTTGTGGACGCCATTGTTGGACTAGTTGAACAACAACCTGTAAGCCATTCTAAGAAATTATATATATAATATTTATTATATAATATTTATATTCACTCTATAAGTTCTGTTCCTCTAGAGAACCCTGGCTAATACACCCTGTTTCAAAAGACAAAATGGACAGCCATTGAGGGAGACATGACACTGACCTCTAACCTCAACACATACAAACGTGTACACACACACACACACACACACACACACACACACACACACACATACACACACACACATACACACACATACACACACACAC